>NC_057812.1:597095552-597395552 GCF_018294505.1 Triticum aestivum
GCGCTCGTCTCCGCGGTCCCCGCCGAGCTCGCCCCCGGTTGACGCGCTCCGGCCGCGTCCGTTGCGCGCTCACCGCGCCGTGCCCGCGCACCGCACCTGCCGTGGCCCCCAGCCCCTGCCGCCTCCGATGCGACCACCGAATCCCCCCTGCACCGGCGACGCCGCTACACCCGCGGCCAACTCCGAGCACCCTCCACCCCGCGACCACCCCTGCCCGCTCGCGCCGTGGCCGTCGCCCCCGCGGCTGTGTCCGGTGCCCGCGCCCCTGGGTTCCCGCAGTCGCCGCGGCCCGACCTCGCCCCACGCCCCTTCCTGCCTCGCCGCCGGCGGCCGGGCTGGCCCCGTCGCGCCGCTGGTCTCGCCCGAGGCCAGCGCCCGGGTTGGCCCCTATCGGGCGCCCCTGCGCCCGTTACGAGTAGCGCCCGTTCCGGTTTGGCCCCTGGGGCCTATGACAGATGGGCCCCATGCCCAAAATGTTTTAATAAAAAAAAGAGAGAAGAATTAAAAATAAAAATAAAAATAATTAATTAATTAATTAATTAAAGAATTAATTAAATTAAATTAATTAATCAGGATTAGATTAACCTAATTACTAGTTAACTTAATTAACCCCTGATTAGCCTAATCAGTCAATGACATGCGGGACCCACACATAGTTGACCCAGTCAACTGCACAGTTGACTGCTGACATCACCCTGATGTCATGCCTACGTCATCAGACACTATTCTGGATAATGTTGATTAAATTAAATAAATAAATCCTAAAAATGATTTAAATCTTTTAAAATTAATATAAAATAAACCGTAGCTCGGATGGAAAAACTTTGTACATGAAAGTTGCTCAGAACGAAGAGACGATTCCGGATACGCAGTCCGTTCGTCCGCCACACACCCCTAACATATCAAACTCGCAACTTTCCCCCCCTCCGGTTCCTCTGCCCGAAAACGCGAAACTCCGGGAATACTTTCCCGGATGTTTCCCCCCTTCGTCGGTATCACTTACTACCGCGTTAGGGCACACCGAACACCGCGTATTGCCTTGTTATATTTTGTGATGCTTTGTTTGCTCTGTATTCATTATTTCTTCCCCCTCTTCTCTCCGGTAGACTACGAGACCGACGCTGCTGCTGACCAGTTCGACTACGGAGTTGACGACCCCTCTCTCTTGCCAGAGCAACCAGGCAAGCCCCCCCCCCTTGATCACCAGATATCGCCTATTCTACTCTATACTGCTTGCATTAGAGTAGTGTAGCATGTTACCGCTTTCCGTTAATCCTATTCTGATGCATAGCCTGTCATTGTTGCTACAGTCATTGATACCTTACCTGCAATCCTAAATGCTTAGTATAGGATGCTAGTTTATCATCATTGGCCCTACATTCTTGTCAGTCTGCCATGCTATACTATCGGGCCGTGATCACTTGGGAGGTGATCACGGGTATATACTATACATACATACTATACAGATGGTGACTAAAGTCGGGTCAGCTCATTGAGTACCCGCAAGTGATTCTGACGAGGGGGCTGAAAGGACAGGTGGCTCCATCCCGGTAGAGGTGGGCCTGAGTTCCCGACGCCCCCCGACTGTTACTTTGTGGCGGAGCGACAGGGCAGGTTGAGACCACCTAGGAGACAGGTGGGCCTGGCCTTGTTCGGCATTCGCGGATACTTAACACGCTTAACGAGATCTTGGTATTTGATCTGAGTCTGGCTACGAGCCTATACGCACTAACCATCTACGTGGGAGTAGTTATGGGTATCCCGACGTCGTGGTATCAGCCGAAGCACTTCAGACATCAGCGACGGAGCGGCGCGCGCCGGATTGGAACGTAAGCCTGCTCTTGTATTAAGGGGGCTAGTTCTGCTTCCAGCCGCCCTCGCAACGTGCAGGTGTGCTATGGGCGATGGGCCCAGACCCCTGTGCGCTTAGGTTTAGACCAGCGTGCTGGCCTCTTTGTTGTGCCTAGGTGGGGCTGCGACGTGTTGATCTTCCGAGGCCGGGCATGACCCAGGAAAGTGTGTCCGGCCAAATGGGATCGAGCGTGTTGGGTTATGTGGTGCACCCCTGCAGGGAAGTTAATCTATTCGAATAGCCGTGATCTTCGGTAACAGGACGACTTGGAGTTGTACCTTGACCTTATGACAACTAGAACCGGATACTTAATAAAACACACCCTTCCAAGTGCCAGATACAACCGGTGGTCGCTCTCCCTCAGGGATGCGAGGGGAGGATCGCCGGGTAGGATATGCTATGCGATGCTACTTGGAGGACTTCGACCTACCCTCTTCTGCCTGTTGCAAGACGAAGGTGACCAGAAGCGTAGTCTTCGATAAGACTAGCTATCCCCCTCTTATTCTGGCATTCTGCAGTTCAGTCCACTGATATGGCCCTTTACACATATACCCATGCATATGTAGTGTAGTTCCTTGCTTGCGAGTACTTTGGATGAGTACTCACGGTTGCTTTCTTCCCCCTTTTTCCCCTTTCCTTTCTTTCTGGTTGTCGCAACCAGATGCTGGAGTCCAGGAGCCAGACGCCACCGTCGACGACGTCTACTACCCCGGAGGAGCCTACTACTACGTGCAGGCCGCTGACGACGTCGAGGAGTAGTTTAGGAGGATCCCAGGCAGGAGGCCTGTGCCTCTTTCGATCTGTATCCCAGTTTGTGCTAGCCATCTTATGGCAACTTGTTTAACTTATGTCTGTACTCAGATATTGTTGCTTCCGCTGACTCGTCTATGATCGAGCACTTGTATTCGAGCCCTCGAGGCCCCTGGCTTGTATTATGATGCTTGTATGACTTATTTATGTTTTAGAGTTGTGTTGTGATATCTTCCCGTGAGTCCCTGATCTTGATCGTACACATTTGCGTGCATGATTAGTGTACGATTAAATCGGGGGCGTCACATTGACCTTAATTAAAATGCACCAAGCGCGTGTGTAACCGTGATGGTCTCTTCTCGGCGGAGTCCGGGAAGTGAACACGGTGTTGGAGTAATGCTTGACATAGGTTGTTCTAGGATCACTTCTTGATCATAGTTGTTCGACCGTGCTTTTTCCTTCTCTTCTCGCTCTCTTTTGCGAATAAGTTAGCCACCATATATGCTAGTTGCTTGCTGCAGCTCCACATCATACCTTTGCCTTACCTATAAGCTTAAATAGTCTTGATCGCGAGGGTGTGAGATTGTTGAGTCCTTGTGACTCACAGATACTTCCAAAACCAGCTTGCAGGTGCCGTTGAACCGTGCAGATGACGCAACCAAGCTCAAGGAGGAGCTCGATGAAGATCTTGTCCTTTATGTTGTTCCGTTTTCTAGTTGATCAGTAGTGGAGCCCAGTTGGGGTCGATCGGGGATCTGTGTAGCTTTTGGGATAGTCTTCTTTTATTTTGGTTCCGTAGTCGGACCTTGATTGTATCTGGTGGTTGTAATGCTTTATTCATGTATTTGTGTGAAGTGGCGATTGTAAGCCAACTATGTATCTCTTCCCTTATGTATTACATGGGTTGTGTGAAGATTACCTCACTTGCGACATTGCTTTCAATGCGGTTATGCCCCTAAGTCGTGCTTCGACACGTGGGAGATATAGCCGCATCGAGGGCGTTACTAGTTGGTATCAGAGCCTTCCCCGACCTTAGGAGCCCCCTGCTTGATCAAATCGCTAACATTATTGAGTCTAGAAATGTTTTGTGTCTTTTATGAATTATATATATCGGAGAGTAGGAATTCTTTTTACTCATCAGTCCCTTCGTCGCTCTGGTGAGGCATCCTGACGTAGAGTTTTGACTCTTCTCTTCTCAAATTTCACTAAAAAAAATTAGGATCACGCGGGTATCGTGGAATCGTTCTGATGGTTTTGTGACGAGAACATTGTTCTTGGTGCCTCCTGTCATTTAGGGGTTGTGGCAGTGTCCCGGGGAGTTGAGCTCCAAGGTGTTGTCGTCACAATTTTATCGTTGCAGTTCTGGAATACCTGAATTTAGTTTCGCCGACATCAAAAATCTCTTTTATGCAGTTGTTAGTGAGATAACCTTGACGCCACCCAGTACTGGGGCAGGAGTTCGGGAGTATTGCCATAACTTGTATAATGGATGCTTTTCGAAGGTTGAGGTAGATGATTTCCGAAGGTTTCTTGGTTATGTGTTGAAGGATGGATACAGCTGGATGTAGGATTTGCTAGTTTTGGGTGAGATATTATGCTTCCCCTGTATCCCCAACACCTGATTGCATAACCGGAAAATATCAGGAGTTTATAAGTGGGAATTCAAGTAGCTCTTAGGATATCTTTTCGACAGATGTACGATACGAAATTGGGGTTCGACGTCTAGTGGTCCGCCTATTCACGGTTGGTTTTACAGTGGTCTCGTTGTGTCTTAAAGAGTCCTTGGCTATGCCGACTCGGGGACGCTTCATATGTCATGTGCACTGCCTTGTACATGATGGTGCTGTACGATCGAGCCCGTGTAGGCCCCACCACGAAAACTTCAGACAAAATCTCTATCATATGTTTGTTCTGGCTTATTTTTCAAGCCAATCCTTTGTTTTGTTTTTGAGTTGTGGTATTCGAGTTGCTTCGAAGTCAAATGTTGATTCCATACCTTTTTCTAAGTGGTGTTCTCATATTCCTATGTGAATACTAATCCTTCTCGATCATTGAGTCTGTCATGTCAATCCTTTTCAACCGGTGTGTCTCTCTTCAAGTGGATTCGATCACTTCAACATTCGCAAGATCAATTATCAGTTCTTCTCAACGGTGTTTGTTTCATCCGTCTCCAAGTTGTCTTTGTTTTTCCCGCCCACCCACCCTTTTTCTTCAAGGACTAAGATTTCTTAATGAACTATCCATCTTATTCATGTGAAGCCTCTTCTTTCTTTTCAATCAATGGTCTTACCCGGTGATGCTCATGAAGATTTTAACGGAGTTTCTAGTTCACCATTATTCATTCTTTTTTCTTCTCCGGTGGAACCAATTCAAGCCTTGTTGATCATATCATTTCCTCGTTTCAAATACCTTCTCTTGCCGGTGCACCTCATAATCATTCACTTCTCGCTATTTAATTGTTCCGGAGTGCTCAAGATATCTCGAAGATTCGTGTTTTCCACTCTGCATTCGTTCAAGATCTTACGAGGTTGTTATCTCATTCAAGTCATTTAATTCAACCGGTGCAACCTCTCTTTTAAATCATTTCAATGGTGTTTCTTTTGAGTGGGCCCTAACCCACAGGTCTTTTCCCAGGATCTTACCTGACTCTTCTTATTTTTTTCCGGAGCTATCCTCAAAATTCTTTTCAAAGTTTGACGTAAGAATGAGTTATCATCAGTCTAATGCCTTTCTTCAAGATCTTTCAAATTCTTTTCACCGTTGACTCAACCTGTCCATTTTTCATTCCGGAGTATCTCAACAATTTGGTGGTGTTCCTCATTGTCATTCTCAGATTTTGAAGACCGAAGAAGAGTTTCTTTTAAATATTGCCCCATTCTCTGCCATCCTCTCATAATTGTTTTCGTTTGTGAGATTTTCACCCATCCGGAGCAATTCAAGATTCTGTTCAGTTTGATTATCCGGAGCCCATCATCTCAGAATTGTTCATTCTCAGCCTTCAGCTATCATTCTCCAAATCTTACCGGTGCATCATTCAATATTCTCAAATTAGCTCATGATCTCTTCGTTTCAGTGGTATCTAAATCCCCTCAAGTATCCTCACTCGTTCTCTAATTCTTACCGGTGATTCATCCCTTTACTTTGTTCATTTCCAATTCTTACGGTGGCTATTCAGGATTTTTCTTCCTTGCTATCATATCTATCTATTTGTTGTCAATCCTAACGGTGGTTCGTTCAAGATTTCGCTTCCTTTATTTTTTGTATCAATTCATCTGTTATGTCATCCTACCGGTGGATCATTGAAGACATTCTCAAGTTGCGCTATATCTATTCTAATCCTTTCTTCAAGAATAAGTACTATGCCAAATCCGTTTGCTGGTCATCAGTTTAATTGGTGAAGGATACGCATAATGTAATTCTTATTCTTGTTTCACCCAAGTGATCAATTCCTTCCTTCGGAGTTTGTTCATGACGAATAAATTCTTGATTTCTTTTGTTCATCTTTCTCTCCCGGAGTTCCAAGCTCTAATTATCGCGAAGCTCCTTCTAAATCATTACAAGGTTTCACCTTGTGTTTTCAACTTCTCTTTCTTTTTATCATCATTTTGTTTACCGGAGTTCTTCATGGATGTTCTACATGATGGTTCATCAAGGATTTAATTCCTTCTTGAAGTGTTCATCAAGATTATTTTCAGAGGAGCGCAAGCATTCTTCATCTTGCAACCCGGAGTGCAATTCCTTCTACCTTATCTTTTGAGGTGGTGTTATGTAATTCTTCATAACTTGAGTTCATGTTTCATGATTAACATGTTGTCAAGAATGAGGTATCTTAAATCCATCAATCTCGTCATTTGAGTTATCTTGGTTTATTTTCACCTAAAGCCTTCCCTAAGGATTGTTGCCATTTATGGTGCTTACAAATGACCCAAGTTTCTTCATCTACTCTCCCAGTGAAATAGTTTCTCGTCTCCTTATTGATATCAATCCAATCTATTATTTTTCGTCGGTGGTAGAATTTCACCTCTTGATTTGGAGACGGTTTCCATAAGACCATATCAAGCTTATCCTTTCATTGTTGGTTTTTTTACAACAATTCCGTTTGACTCTTCTCCTAAAGATGCCTTTTCAAGCTCTTTTGTGACAGAAGTTGACATTTTCTTCTCCATTCTCCTATTTCAATTATCTATCTTCTATTCTTTTGTTCCGGAGGTATTGTGATGTTGCTCTTTTCAACCCATCATCTTGTTTTGTCAAAGACCTTGCTTTTTTGTGCTCATCCATTTAACCGGAGTGTTGTGTCCCTTTTGCTCAAGCTATTTCATTTTATCAAGTCTTCATCTCTTTTCAACCGAAGTGCTACCCGAATCGGTTCTTTCTTATTCCTCTTTCATAACGGAGTGCTTTCAACTTTGTTCTTCTCCGTTGCTTTCTTTCTTTCTTTTGCTCAACCTTTTCAAGGTTCTTTGATCTCACTCGTTTTTCAAAGAAGCAACTTAGGTTTACCTCTTCTCTTTCTCTTCCGTTTTCCCTCTGGTGCCATTCTAGATCTCGGGACGAGATCCCCTTGTAGTGGTGGAGTGTTGTGACACCCCGAGACCGACATGCCAGGTGTCCTCCAGTTATTTGCTATCGTTGCCATGTCATTTGCTTGCGTGTTGCATTTTATCATGTCATCATGTGCATTGCATCATCATGTTTTCAAAACCTGCATTCGTCCGGGTCTCCCAGTTCCTTCCTTGTCCATTCTGAGGCCAGACTCACTTGCACGCGCCCGCGGCATGTCCGAAATAGTATTTTAATAAGTGGCCGGAAAATGTTCTCGGAATGGGATGAAAGTTGGCGTGTGGTCTTGTTACAGTGTAGATAGACCGCCTGTCAAGTTTCATCGCATTCGAAGTTCGTTTGATAGCCCAACCGTTAAAATATAGCGGCATTATAGCCGGGCACACGTTGGACGTTTTCGGTCTCCGGAAACAGTCGCCGGGCCTCCCTCTCTTCTATTCTCCCAGCTCGAGACCGTCTACACATCCCACTACCTACCGCCAGGCCTAGCCTAAGCTCTCTCATCAGCCCACGGCCCTCCTCACACGCACGTCCGAGAGCTGTCCCGGACCCGAACCGGGCAGTCGTCACCGTTGGATCCAGATCATCCCCAAACATCCACAAAACGTCTCCGTTTTGTTAATTAGACTCCCTAACCAATTTATTCTCGACCGCCTGATTACGATCGGATGGACTGAATACCCCCTTACCCTATTTCCCCTACCTATATAAACAACCTAACCCTAAAATCTCGGACGGCTGTCCCATCCATCCCCTCACTCGCCGCCGCCGCTCATTCCAAATCCTCCTCGATTTCCTCAGCCACCCAACCAGCCTCCACCTTCCCGATCCACTCTACCCGAGCCAACCCGCAACACCACCTACCTCGCTCGATCCCGAATGGATCAAGGCGCTGCTTTCGCTCCCACACCTCCTCTGGATTCATCCCGAGACCAACCAGGCCCCGAGCGACCTCGCTCCCCTGCCGTTGCCGGCAACCGCGTCACCAGGATCCAGCAAGGAAGAAAGATCCTCGCGCCAAGCAACCCTCCTGGCCGCCTCCCTCCTCCCGTGCTTCAAACCAGGGCGGATTGGAACCAGTGCTTGAGCCCTCCTGTACCTCTCCTCGTGCTCGGTCGCCTCAACGTCGTCGTCCCCTTCGTCTTCCCCTTCCGTTCCTTCCTTCCTCCTTCCATGCCGAACTCCCTCCAACTCCCTCTGTTTTTCTTTCACAGGGAGAACAAGACAAGCCGGCCTCCATGGATTTCGCACCGGAGCTCCATTCACACCGGATCCCCCTCTTCGACCTTCGCTGACTTCGTTCCGTGCCTCCCTGTGATCGTCGGGGCCGCCAAGTCCCACACCGCCGCTGGTCTTCTACCTGTCGAGGAGAGGAGGACGAAGCCCCTGCCTCGAGCCACTCCACTGCCACCATTCCTCTGCTTCGTCTGCTTCCAGCGGGACCACGAGGTGTGCCCGCAGCCCCAAGCTCACCGTCCTCCCGCCGGAGAGCTCCACTAGGAGCGCCGCCAGGCCTCTGCTCCCGTTCCCGTCACTCCGCCGAGCGCCAAGTCCCATTCCGCCGTCGTCCGAAACCTCGCTGCCGTTTTCCTTCAGATATGAGCAGATCAGCGCCACATCCTGCTTCGTCTGAATTGAAGACAGGCGCGCTGCCCTCGTGCGTTGACCGCGCAAGCGCTCCCCTGCCTCGTCTTCGCCATGGGCCTCCAGCGCCAAGGCCCATCCGCCGCTCTACTGCTTCCCTGGCCCAGCGCGCCCCTCTTCTCTCCGTTGTGGGCCTCAGCCCAATGGGTGAGCTGCTCCCAAATGCCTCTCTATTAGCCCAAGAACAGATTCGACCCGATGTATTTTTTTCTGCTATGAACAAATTTTGCTATTTACAAAAAACTGCATATTTACAGATTACCCCTTGCTCTTCATGCATTTAATAACTCTCAAACCATGCATCCATATTAAACAAACTTTATATGAAACTTGCTTAGAATTTTGTCTAGTTTAATAATATGCAACTTTCATGCATGTTTGAAATGTTTAATATGCTGTTTGGTTAAATTTGCTCCTATGCCATGTTAAAATGCTTTAATTCATAACTAAATAACCGTAGCTCGATTTCTAATAAACTTTATATGTAAATGGGTTAGAATTTTGCCTAGTTTAACATGGTGGCCTTACTTTGCATGTTTAACAACTCTAAAACATGGTTTAGGGCAGAACAGTACCAAACCTTAAAATATGCACATGAGGAGTTTCGGAATTGTTGTTTGTTATTTCCGGCCTCATTTAAACTTGACTAGTTAGGTAGTTTTATTATGCTTCACCCTCTTGCCATGTTAATCAACATTTAATCTTGTTGGGTACATAAACGAGAGTGAACTAAATAAGTCTTGTGGTGTTTTCTTCAATATGCAACTCCGTTGCATAATGAGCTCCACTTAATTTGTAGGATTGTTTGTGCACTTTCCATGCCATGCCTCATTAAACTGGACATGCATCATACTTGATTGTGCATCATGCCATGTTTATGTGGTGGTTGTTTACTATGTTGTGTGCTTCTTTCCGGTGTTGCTTCTTCGGGTTGGTTCCAGTAACATCGTGTTTGTGAGGATCCGTTCGACTACGTCCGTTTGTCTTCTTCATGGACTCGTTCTTCTTCCTTGCGGTATTTCATGCAAGATGACCATACCCTCGAAATCACTTCTATCTTTGCTTGCTAGTTGCTCACTCTTTTGCTATGCCTATGCTGCGATACCTACCACTTTCTTATCATGCCTCCCCTATTGTTGAACCAAGCCTCTAACCCACCTTGTCCTAGCAAACCGTTGTTTGGCTATGTTACCGCTTTGCTCAGCCCCTCTTATAGCATTGTTAGTTGCAGGTGAAGATTGAAGTTTTGTTTTCTTGTTGGAACATGGAGATATTGTTGCTTGTTGGAACATGTTTACTTGTTGGGATATCACAATACCTCTTATTTTAATTAACGCATCTATATACTTGGTAATGGGTGGAAGGCTTGGCCTTATGCCTGGTGTTTTGTTCCACTCTTGCCGCCCTAGTTTCCGTCATATCGGTGTTATGTTCCTGGATTTTGTGTTCCTTACGCGGTTGGGTTATAATGGGAACCCCTTGACAGTTCGCCTTGAATAAAACTCCTCCAGCAATGCCCAACATTCGTTTTACCATTCTCCACCTAGCCTTTTCTTTCCCTTGGGTTCTGCAGACTCAAGGGTCATCATTATTTTAACCCCCCCGGGCCAGTGCTCCTCTGAGTGTTGGTCCGACCGAGTAGACTGCAGGGCCACCTTGGGGCAACTTGAGGGTTGGTTTTACTCATAGGATGTCTCATCTGAGTGTGCCTTGAGAACGAGATATGTGCAGCTCCTATCGTGATTTGTCGGCACATTCGGACGGTGTTGCTGGACTTGTTTTACCATTGTCGAGGATGTCTTGTAACCTGGATGCCGAGCCTTATCGGATTGTCTTGGGAGGAGGAATAACCTTCGTTGACCGTGAGAGCTTGTGATGGGCTAAGTTGGGACACCCCTGCAGGGTTTTGAACTTTCGAAAGCCGTGCCCGCGGTTATGGGCAGATGGGAATTTGTTAATGTCCGGTTGTAGAAAACCTGAAGTTGACCTTAATTAAAATGCACCAAGTGCGTGTGTAACCGTGATGGTCTCTTCTTGGCGGAGTCCAGGAAGTGAACACGGTGTTGGAGTAATGCTTGACGTAGGTTGTTCTAGGATCACTTCTTGATCATAGTTGTTCGACCGTGATTTTGCCTTCTCTTCTCGCTCTCTTTTGCGAATAAGTTAGCCACCATATATGCTAGTCGCTTGCTGCAGCTCCAGATCATACCTTTGCCTTACCTATAAGCTTAAATAGTCTTGATCGCGAGGGTGTGAGATTGCTGAGTCCCCGTGACTCACAGATACTTCCAAAACCAGCTTGCAGGTGCCGTTGAACCGTGCAGATGACGCAACCAAGCTCAAGGAGGAGCTCGATGAAGATCTTGTCCTTTATGTTGTTCCGTTTTCTAGTTGATCAGTAGTGGAGCCCAGTTGGGGTCGATCGGGGATCTGTGTAGCTTTCGGTGTAGTCTTCTTTTATTTTGGTTCCGTAGTCGGACATTGATTGTATCTGGTGGTTGTAATGCTTTATTCATGTATTTGTGTGAAGTGGCGATTGTAAGCCAACTATGTATCTCTTCCCTTATGTATTACATGGGTTGTGTGAAGATTACCTCACTTGCGACATTGCTTTCAATGCGGTTATGCCTCTAAGTCATGCTTCGACACGTGGGAGATATAGCCGCATCGAGGGCGTTACACCTGGGGACATGCATGTGGAGTTCAAAAAGTCAAGCCTCCCTAATAGAGTAAAGAAACCTAAGATCGAGTTTATCCCTTTTCGCCTCTTGCATGAAAACAAACAGGAACTATGCAAAAAACGATACTGAGACTGGAGCAGGAGATCGAGGACCTAAGGGGCCAAAATTCTGTCCTCAAGCGCAAATTAAGGAGGAAGCCTACGCCATGAACAAAACCACCATCTTCTTCACCAACAAAGAAGAACTGAGCATCGGGTATGGGCACTCCCCTTGGCAACTGCCAAGCTTGGGGGAGTGCCCCGGTATCGTATCACCATCACATTTATCTTTACCGCTTTTCTTAGTTTGATCCTTTTGGTAATATCTTGATCTAGTAGTATAGAGTTTTTAGTATGATCTAGTTGTGAGTTTTGCTTTATGATCCTTCTATGTAATCGAGTCTGTGAGCTATATATAATAAAGATTAGTGTTGAGTCAAGGGCCTGATTATTTTGCCATGATCTTAAATGAATAAAAGAAAAGAGAAAGAATAAAAATAAACAAAGAGATCATATGGATCTTATGGAGAGTAATGAGCTCACATAGAAAGAGTATGATGAATAAAAGTTGTTGAGAGTTGACAAACATAGTTTTGGTCATCATTGCAATTAATAGGAGGTAATAAAGAAAGAGAGGTATTCACATATAAATATACTATCTTGGACATCTTTTATGATTGTGAGCACTCATTAAAATATGACATGCTAAAGAGTTGACGTTGGACAAGGAAGACAACGTAATGGGTTATGTTTTCTTACATCTGAGATAAATTATATTGTCATGGATCATCCAACATGGTTGAGCTTGCCTTTCCCTCTCATCCTAGCCAAATTCTTTGCACCAAGTAGAGATACTACTTGTGCTTCCAAACACCCTTAAACCAGTTTTGCCATGAGAGTCCACCATATCTACCTATGGATTGAGTAAGATCCTTCAAGTAAGTTGTCATCGGTGCAAGAACTCTAAATATGTATGATTGATTGGTGTGGAGCAAATAAGCTTTATACGATCGTGTGATATGGAAGAAATAAAAGCGACAGACTGCATAATAAAGGTCCATATCACAAGTGGCAATATAAAGTGACGTTTTTTCGCATTAAGATTTTGTGCATCCAACCATAAAAGCGCATGACAACCTCTGCTTCCCTCTGCGAAGGGCCTATCTTTTACCTTTATCTCCTACCTTACATAAGAGTCATGGTGATCTTCACCCTTCATTTTTACATTTTGTCTTTTGGCAAGCACAACATGTTGGAAAGATCCTGGTATATATGGCTAATTGGATGTGAGTTTTCATGAACTATCATTGTTGACATTACCCTTGAGGTAAAACGTTGGGAGGCAAAACTATAAGCCCCTATCTTTCTCTGTGTCCGATTAAAACTCCACACCCACAAGTATTGCGTGAGTGTTAGCAATTGTGAAAGACTATATGATAGTTGAGTATGTGGACTTGCTGAAAATCTCTCATATTGACTCTTTCCTATGTTATGATAAATTGCAATTGCTCCAATGACTGAGCTTATAGTTTGTTAGTTTTTCAAGGAAGTTTATGATTCATACTTGAAATTGTGATTGAATTGTTACTTTAGCATAAGAGATCATATGACAAGAATTAAATAAGTTGTTGTTCTAAGAATGATCATGATGCCCTCATGTATGTATTTTATTTTTATCGACACCTCTATATCTAAACCTGTGGACAAATTTTTCGATTTCGGCTTTCGCTTGAGGACAAGCGAGGTCTAACCTTGGGGGAGTTGATACGTCCATTTAGCATCATGCTTTTATATCGATATTTATTGCATTATGGGCTGTTATTACACATTATGTCACAATACTTATGCCTATTCTCTCTTATTTCACAAGGTTCACATAAAGAGGGAGAATGCCGGCAGCTGGGATTCTGGGCTGGAAAAGGAGCAAATATTAGAGACCTATTCTGCACAGCTCCAAAATTCATGAAACTTCATGGAAGACGTTTTCAGAATATATAAAAAAATAGTGAGCGCAAGAAGTTCACCAGGGGGGGCCACACCCTGCCCACGAGGGTGGGTGGCATGCCCTACCCCCTAGGCGTGCCCCCCTACCTCGTGGGCCCCCTGGTGGCCCTCCAATGACCATCTTCTTCTATATGGAGTCTTTCGATGAGAAAAAAAAAATCATAAGCCATCTTTCCGGATGAGACTCCGCCGCCACGAGGCGGAACCTTGGTGGAACCAATCTAGGGCTCTGGCGGAGCTATTCTGCCGGGGAAACTTCCCTCCGGGAGGGGGGAAATCATCGCCATCGTCATCACCAACGCTCCTCTCACCGGGAGAGGGCAATCTCCATCAACATCTTCACCAGCACCATCTCCTCTCAAAACCCTAGTTCATCTCTTGTATCCAATTCTTGTCTCCAAGTCTGGGATTGGTACCCGTGGGTCGCTAGTAGTGTTAATTACTCCTTGTAGTTGATGCTAGTTGGTTTACTTGGTGGAAGATCATATGTTCATATCCTTTATGCATATTAATACCCCTCTGATTATGAACATGAATATGCTTTGTGAGTAGTTACGTTTGTTCCTGAGGACATGGGAGAAGCCTTGCTATTAGTAGTCATGCGGATTTGGTATTCGTTCGATATTTTGATGAGATGTATGTTGTCTCTCCTCTAGTTGTGTTATGTGAACATCGACTACATGAAACTTCACCATTATTTGGGCCTAGAGGAAGGCATTGGGAAGTAATAAGTAGATGATGGTGAAAGCACAAGTGCTCCCTGGGTGATTTTGATAATTAATGACAACATATCTCTTGTTGGACTAATACTTTTACCTAGTATGTTTCAGATAAGTTCAACAAATTAAGTGGCATGGACTAAACAATGTGGAAGCCCTTCAAGATGCTAAGGACAAAGGATTGGCTCAAGCTTCAAGATCAAGACTCTACATTATATATTTTAGTGATCCAAGATCACATTGAGTCTATAGGAAAAGCCAATACTATCAAGGAGGGATGAGGTGTTGCTTAATGGCTTGCTTGCTCAAAGTTCTTAGTGATATGCTCCAAAACCCTCAACTGCCTTCTCACATCCACATATGACCTAAACCAAAAGTCAAACTCGGCCCCACCGATTCTTTCTATCTGGAGCCACCGAGTTTCAGATGTCATAGCCACTGCCACAAACCCTAGGCAAATCGGTCTCGCCGATAGGGATTTTGGTCACACCGAGATGGGGTTGTAATCTCTCTGTTTCCCTTCGTAACGTTTCGGTCCTACCGAGATGAGCGATCGGTCCCACTGAGATTGCAATGTAAACTCTCTGTTTTCCTTTTGTAACATTTCAGTCCCACCAAAATGAGCGATCGGTCCCACCGAGTTTACCTGACCAACTCTCTGGTTAGCTTATTACCAAATCGATCCCGTCGAGTTTGTGTAATCGGTCACATCGAGATTACGTTATGCCCTAACCCTAACTATATCGGTCCTGCCGAGTTGCATCTCAGTCCCACCGAAAATCCTAACGGTCACTAGGTTTGCTAAATCGATCCGACCGAGTTTCTCAATTCGGTCTCACCGAGATTGGTAAATTGTGTGTAACGGTTAGATTTTGTGTGGAGGCTATATATACTCCTCCACCCACTCTTCAATCATGGAGAGAGCCATCAGAACATACCTACACTTCAAAAACACATTTTCTGAGAGAGAACAACCTACTCATGTGTTGAGGCCAAGATATTCCATTCCTACCATATGAATCTTGATCTCTAGCCTTCCCAACTTGCTTTCCACTCAAATCTTCTTTCCACCAAATTCATATCCTGTGAGAGAGAGTTGAGTGTTGGGGAGACTATCATTTGAAGCACAAGAGCAAGGAGTTCATCATCAACACACCATTTGTTACTTCTTGGAGAGTGGTGTCTCCTAGATTGGCTAAGTATCACTTGGGAGCCTCCGACAAAGATTGTGGAGTTGAACCAAGGAGTTTGTAAGGGCAAGGAGAGCGCCTACTTCGTGAAGATCTACCGCTAGTGAGGCAAGTCCTTCGTGGGCGATGGCCATGATGGGATAGACAAGGTTGCTTCTTCGTGGACCCTTCGTGGATGGAGCCCTCCGTGGACTCGCGCAACTGTTACCCTTCGTGGCAGGGGCGGAGCCAGGATTTGGATATGGGGGGGGGGCAAGCCAAATCAAGCAAAGAAAAAAAATTATCCAGTAGAAAAATAATCATATAGAACAAGGTTTTGCTGAAGCGACATAAAAATATCATTACATTTCTATTAATTTAAAGTGGCCTCTACGACTGCTAATAAGATCAGAAATATTAATAATTTCATCAAAAGATATCTTAGCTGCTATTTTTTTGTAAATTATCATGCAATGGCGAAGCAAATCATCTCTCATTTTACTTCGAAGACGTGTCTTGAATATTTTCATAGCCGAAAAAGCCTGCTCTGCAGTTGCCGTTGAGACTAGGAGAGTGATAACTAGTCGCAGCAACCTGTCAACAATTGGATATGAAGAAGCTTTTCCGGTTTTAACTAGCCCTTTTGTTAAACAAGCAATAGATGGCAAGGTCATCAGTTCTGGATGGTTGCACACATTTAGCTGAAAATGAGGTAGCTAACTTTCCAACTAAGCTAATTCTTGACTTGAAAAATCACCAGGATAGAATTTTTCTGCAAGAGTGCTTATCTTTGGGATATCAAAAGATCCATGCCTTGGATCCAATGATGAACAGAGAGTAAGGAGCTCAGTTGCTTTTGTGCTGAATCGATCATTCAGCTCACTCAGTTGTTGATCAATTGCAGATAGGAAGTAATACAAGATAATGGATAATTTGCATCACAAAAATAAGAACTCGCCGCTGGCCGTCACACACAGTACAACACTATCATGATAATTGTGGACATGTCGAAGATGGGAACAGCTGAACAGGGAATCCTTCATAGAATCAAAGACCATAGAATCACAAATTACACAACCAAATTACCAAAGCAAAAAAAAATCTGGAGCATCAATTCGACCAGGACTGAATTCGACACGGATACAGGATAACAGGATGAGAATCGAGTTGCTTGTTTGTGGATTGAAGTGGGACTACAGGAAGAATTGACAAGTGTAGGTGCAGCAGTGGAGCAACCATTTACCTGAATATGCGAATCAGACCGGCTGATCCCTGATCGAGAATCAAGAGCAGGAGCCACCACCACCGAGCCAGGAGATGAGGAGAAGGCGAGAAGCAGGCCTGGGTCCTGGGCAGGAGCAACTGAGCAGAGGAGGGCGAATGGGCGATGGGCGAGAAGGGCAAGAGGCGAACGGGGGCGAGGGCGTCGAAAACTGTAACGGCGGCAGCGACTAATCACATGTATACGCTAATTATGGACTTAGAGTTACGATGGAAGCTAGGGCCTAGGCCGCTACTAGTGGGCTTTTTTTACACGGGCCTTTTTTTCTTTCTACCAATATTGACGTTGTCACGTTGAGGTATCTGATAGGGGGCCAAATACATGCGTACCTGCCTATGTCTCGTCAATCCTATACTATGTACTTCAGGTTCGCTCGATCGTTGGGGGGGCCAGGCCCCTGCTCACCCCCCCCCCCCTTGTCTCCGCCACTGCTTCATGGGTTGAAATCAACATCAACGTGGATGTACGATAGCACCACCTATCGGAACCACGACAAAAACATCCGTGTCTCCAATTGCGTTTGAATATTCGAAACCCTTCCCCTTACATTCTTGCAAGTTGCATGCTTTACTTTCCGCTTCTCATATACTCTTTGCATGCTTTCTTGATATGTATTGTGTTTGTTAAACTTGTGCCAAAACTCCACTTCAACTTAAAGAAATTAAAAACTGCAACTTTTAGCACTTAGTGTCTAATCACCCCCCTCTAGACACCTCTTCTCGATACTTTCAATTGGTATCAGAGCATTGGTCTCCATTGCCTTGGTTTAAACACCATTGGAGGAAGATGGATGAGTCTACTTTGGGGAGTCTTAGACATAGAGTGCCTATTCTTGATGGAGAATATTTTCATGAGTGGAAAAATGAAATGCTTGAGATTTTCAATGAATATCACTTCAACAAGTATATTGCTAGCCCTTGTGCACCTCATGTTGATCCCATGCATCCTACCCTTGATGAGTCAATTGACATGATCCGCAATCTTAGAACTGTTAATCTTATCACTAGAGGCTTGCCTAGAAACTTGATTGGATGTTTGCCTACTCTTAAGTGTGCCTACACCATATGGAAATTACTTGAGGAACTCTTTCCAAATTATTCCTTGAAAGATCTAGATGAAATCCTCCATAAGTCTATTGCCTTGATTAAGATGATCTCCAATGATCCCAAATTTGGTGACTGCTTATTTGAGCTTACTAATCTTACGAGTGCCAAAGGAGATGTTGGAATCATTAGCAATATCATTTCCAGAGCTATTAGTATTCATAAAGATAACTATAGAAATGATCATTTATCTAATGAATTACCCTCTCTAGGAATTGACCAATCACAAGATGATGTTGAACATGGATACTTTGATGAGGATGATGATGATAGTGACTATGATCTCGATGATGCGATGAGACACTTTGGTCTTATGGCAAATCTTTGCGGCTACATGGCTGGAGGAAAGGAATGGGTCCTTGATAGTGGATGTACTGATCATATGACCGGAGATAAAGACATGTTCCGTGAGCTTGCTGAAAACGACGGCCCTCGAAAGTATGTCACTTTTGGTGATAATTCAAAGGGTAAGGTGGCCATCTCACATGATAGCTCCATACAAAATGTCATGCTCGTTGAATCTCTTGGCTACAACTTACTTTCAGTATCTAGACTTGCTGATTTCGGTTTCAATGTCCTATTTACTGAAGTAGACTGCCAAGTTTTTCGTAGAGATAATCATAAAATGGTCTTTACCGATATACGTAGAGGAGATCTTTACATTGTTGATTTCACTAAAAAGGCTCAACCTAAAACTTGCTTAATTGCTAAATCTTCTAAAGGCTGGTTGTGGCATAGAAGGCTAGGCCATGTGGGCATGTGAACCCTTGACAAACTCATTAAAGGAAATCATATCCTTGGTGTTAACGATGTCATATTTGACAAGGATAGACTTTGTAGTGCTTGTCAAGCAGGGAAACAAGTTGGAGGAAGTCATCATGCTAAGAACATCATGACCACAAGAAGACCACTCGAGCTACTTCACATGGATCTCTTTGGTCCAAACGCCTACAAGAGTCTCGGTGGTAACTCATTTGGTCTGGTCATAGTTGATGATTTTTCAAGATTTATGTGGGTCTTCTTTCTTGATGACAAATCGCAGGTCCAAAAGATCTTCAAAAACTTTGCTAGGAAGGTCCAAAATCAATTTGACGTGAAGATCAAGAAGGTTCGGAGCGACAACGGAACGGAGTTCAAGAACGCAAATGTGGACACCTTTCTTGACGAAGAAGGGATTACACATGAGTTCTCGGCTACGTACACACCTCAACAAAATGGAGTTGTTGAGAGGAAGAACCGGACTCTTATCGAGATGGCAAGAACGATGCTTGATGAGTACAAGACGCCAAAACACTTTTGGGCGGAAGCGGTTGAGACAGCTTATCATGCAACAAATCGTTTGTATCTTCACAAACTACTCGGCAAGACGGCATACGAGCTCCTCATCGGTAACAAACCCCAAGTTGGATACTTTCGAGTATTCGGGTCAAAGTGCTACATTCTTGATAAGCATTGTCGTTCTAGATTTGCTCCTAAGTCTCATGAAGGTTTCCTACTTGGTTATGGCTCAAACTCTCACACATACCGTGTCTACAACAATTTCACCCGAAAGGTTGAAGAAATGGTAGATGTGAAGTTTGATGAATCTAACGGCTCGCAAGTAGAGCAATTGCCAATTGATGTAGGAGACAAAGATCCCTCTGAAGCAATCCAAGACTTGTCTATTGGCAAGATTCATCCAATGGAGATAAATGAGAGTACCTCGTCCATCCAAGTGGAAGCATCTACCTCATGACAAGGTGAACGAAGAGTTGATATGGAAGCATCCACGAGTGGGACACACCAAGATGAAGAAAACGAGGAAGTGCACCAAGATGAACGTCAACAACCTCCTTCTCCACCACGACAAGAGAATGACAACGCTAACAATGAAGAAGGCCAAGAAGAAGAACAAGATGAAGAAGATGTTCAACAAAGACCCAAGCAAAAGCTTTCACGAGTTCGAGCAAGAATTGCTAAAGATCATCTCGTGGAGCAAATCTACAATGATATCCAAACCGGGAGAATCACTCGCTCAAAAACTCGTTTAGCTAACTTTTGTGAACACTATTCATTCATCTCTCGCATTGAACCTATGAAGGTTGAAGAAGCATTGGAAGATCCGGATTGGATAAATGCTATGCATGAAGAGCTACACAACTTTGAGAGAAATCAAGTGTAGATGTTGGTTGAAAAGCTTGACAACAACCACAACATCATCGGTACCAAATGGGTGTTTCGCAACAAGCAAGATGAAGATGGACAAGTGGTTCGCAACAAAGCGCGTCTCATCGCCCAAGGCTACACACAAGTCGAAGGTATGGACTATGGTGAGACCTATGCTCCCGTTTCTAGATTTGAGTCCATTCGCATCTTACTTGCCTATGCTAATCACCATGATATCACTTTGTACCAAATGGACATTAAAAGTGCTTTTCTAAATGGCGAAATTGAGGAGGAAGTTTATGTTAAGCAACCTCCCGGCTTTGTCAAGCCTAAGAAACCTAATCATGTTTACAAACTTCACAAAGCCCTTTATGGTCTTAAACAAGCTCCTAGAGCATGGTATAAATGCTTGACCAAGTTTCTTATTGAAAAAGGCTTTGAAATTGGAAAAATAGATTCTACTCTTTTTACTAAAAGGGTTAATGGAGAACTATTTGTATGCCAAATTTATGTCGATGATATTATATTTGGATCAACTAACCCTCATTTTAGTGAAAAGTTTGGGAAGCTAATGTCGGAGAAGTTTGAGATGTCTATGATGAGTGAACTCAAATTCTTTCTTGGTTTGCAAATCAAGAAAACTAAGGAAGGCACCTTTGTCTCTCAAACGAAGTACACCAAGGACTTATTCAAGAAGTTAAATATGCAAGAATGCAAAGGTATGACTACACCCATGCCTACTAGTGGACACCTTGATTTGACCAAAGATGGTGAACCGGTCGATCAAAAAGTTTATCGCTCTATGATTGGTTCATTATTATATCTATGTTCTTCACGTCCCGATATCATGCTAAGTGTGTGCATGTGTGCACGATATCAAGCTGCTCCTAAGGAATGTCATCTTAAGGCCATGAAGAGGATAGTGAGATACTTGATACATACACCAAATTTTGGCATTTGGTATCCAAAGAGGGCTTCCTTTGATCTTGTTGGCTACTCCGACTCGAACTATGCCGGTGACAAGGTTGATAGAAAGTCCACTTCGGGTACTTGTCAATTCCTTGGTAGATCTCTTGTGTCTTGGTCTTCCAAGAAACAAAACTCGGTATCCTTATCCACCGCCGAAGCGGAATACATTGCCGCTGGTTCATGTTGTGCTCAATTACTTTGGATGACCCAAACTCTTAAAGATTATGGGATATATGCATGTGAAACATGTTCCATTACTTTGTGACAATGAAAGTGCTATAAAGATTGCTCACAATCCCATGAAACACTCTCGAACTAAGCATATTGAAGTTCGTCATCATTTCATTCGAGATCATGTTGCTAAGGGTGACATAAACCTTAAGCATGTTCGCACCGATAAGCAATTAGCGGATATATTCACTAAACCACTTGATGAGAAAGTGTTTTGCAGGTTAAGAGGTGAATTGAACATCATTGATGCTTCAAACTTGGAGTAGGAACTCCATTGGATACATGCAAGACTTGACCTTACAACTAATCTCTTGATATTTATCCTATGATGATTATCTTATGTCTTGAAAATTTGCATCTTGCATGTTATCTAACCCTTGTAGGTACTTGGATGAATCTAATTCTATGAGATTGCAACTCACTCACATCTTGAGCAATCTCTACATCACCAAGTCTCTACACAATGGTGGTTGATGACAAGGAAGCACGAAACCTCTCAAACATATCCTTTGACAAATTCTATGTTGAGTTTCATGATTGTCATGTTGGATACAAAAGTGCTCTTCCTTGCGAAAACTAACCCATGTAGGTAGATGAACTCAAAGTCCAAAGGGTGCTCCCAACTCTTGATGGGCTACATCAACCTTGAGCAACCCACACAAGTTCAACTACATGATCAAGATCACCACCGCCACCCAAGGTATGTTATTCCATCTTAGAGTAGCTTTACTCCAAGTCATGAGTCAAAGCAACTCGACAAGATGTGAATACATCAAGATACTTAAACGAAAAATGGTAACCCCATTTTGAGCTTAAACGATGAGTACGACCTATGATCAAGTGATCTCACTTGACTCCTAAGTCAATGTACTCTAACATAGGTGACTTTGTCGCCACCCAACTCTAGATGAAGTTCTCTTGTGTTCTTTTCTGTGCTCTTGCATTTGTCTCATGCATATTTGTTTCCCCTTTCAAAAAAAACTTCATCTAGATCTTTTAATTTCTTTTCGTTGCTTTTTGTTTTGCATTTTCTGCAACCAATTATTTGCAAATCTCTATGCGATCTTATCTGTCTAGTGAGTTGAGGTGACAAGTGTTTTTCTCTGTGATGAACTCGGTTCCACCGGTTTCATGTTTCCGGTCTAACCGAAGATTTTCGGAGCAACCGAAGCATACAACTCGGTGACACCGATTTCACTACAGGAAAAACATTTTGCCATTTATTCCTGCTTTATTCTTGATCCAGCTCCACTCAATGAATCTTGTCCTCTGCAAGAATCACATTTACCTTAATGCTTTGTACTATGATTCAAGGACCGAACCCATTCACAGCAAATTCTAGAAGACCCTTCTTGGAAATTGATGTCAAAGGGGGAGAGAGAGATCACATCAAAGCTTAATAATATCTCTAGGGGGAGAGATCTCTAGGGGGAGGGAATACTCTAGGAAAGAGTAATCTTCGAGGATCCCAGATGCTTGATGTTCAAGAGGAGAGATGCCACATGTCTTCTTGGGGGAAAGACATGTTCATATGTGCTTATTTGCATTAGCTCTGTTTTTCTATTCCCTATCTTCTCCCAGTATCCCATGCTAGATTCAGGGGAAGCAAGACTTCCAAGGGAAAGAGAATTCTTAAATTCATTGCATATCTTTCTCTTTGGGGACATGTCAATATCTATCGTGGTACTCTGTACTCACTCTACATGTCATCCCAGTCTTGGTACTCTTGTGTTTATTTTGTTTGCCCTAGATAGTGGGTGCATCTGTGTTATCTAACCTTGTTTACGCAGGCTCATCCCATCCTAGCCAACTCAAGACCACAAGGTAAGTATATGCATCATAGTCATGTGTATGAGAAATTCTTGCTGATGTACATACTGTTTGCAAGAAGGACTCATGGGCATGAAGGTACATTTCCCATATTCATATCTTTTGCCTTGATGCATATAGCCAAGATACATGTAACACATTGCCTAATCTGTCATGGTTATGCTCTCACATGCTTCTATATTCCACATTCACATGATTGCATACATGTAGGGGGAGCTTATGCTTGTTACATGTCTTTCCAAAGCTTTACCTGCTACTCTCTATATCTTTATCTAAAGCCTTGATGTATGTTGCCATCAATTACCAAAAAGGGGGAGATTGAAAGCACAAGTGCTCCCTGGGTGATTTTGGTAATTAATGACAACATATCTCTTGTTGGACTAATACTTTTACCTAGTATGTTTCAGACAAGTTCAACAAATTAAGTGGAATGGACTAAAGGATGTGGAACCCCTTCAAGATGCTAAGGACAAAGGATTGGCTCAAGCTTCAAGATCAAGACTCTACATTTTATATTTTAGTGATCCAAGATCACATTGAGTCTATAGGAAAAGCCAATACTATCAAGGAGGGATGAGGTGTTGCTTAATGGCTTGCTTGCTCAAAGTGCTTAGTGATATGCTCCAAAACCCTCAACTACCTTCTCACATCCACATATGACCTAAACCAAAAGTCAAACTCGGCCCCACCAATTCATTCTATCTGGAGCCACCGAGTTTCAAATGTCATAGCCACTGCCACAAACCCTAGGCAAATCGGTCTCACCGATAGGGATTTCGGTCACACCGAGATGGGGTTGTAATCTCTCTGTTTCCCTTTGTAACGTTTCGGTCCTACTGAGATGAGCGATTGGTCCCACCGAGATTGCAATGTAAACTCTCTGTTTTCCTTTTGTAACATTTTGGTCCCACCGAAATGAGCGATCAGTCCCACCGAGTTTACCTGACCAACTCTCTGGTTAGCTTATTACCAAAATCGGTCCCACCAAGTTTGTGTATTCGGTCACACCGAGATTACGTTATGCCCTAACCCTAACCATATCGGTCCTACCGAGTTGCATCTCAGTCCCACCGAAAATCCTAACGGTCACTAGGTTTGCTAAATCGGTCCGACCGAGTTTCTCAATTCGGTCTCACTGAGATTGGTAAATTGTGTGTAACGGTTAGATTTTGTGTGGAGGCTATATATACCCCTCCACCCACTCTTCATTCGTGGAGAGAGCCATCAGAACATACCAACACTTCAAATACACATTTTCTGAGAGAGAACCACCTACTCATGTGTTGAGGCCAAGATATTCCATTCCTACCATATGAATCTTGATCTCTAGCCTTCCCAAGTTGCTTTCCACTCAAATCTTCTTTCCACCAAATTCATATCCTGTGAGAGAGAGTTGAGTGTTGGGGAGACTATCATTTGAAGCACAAGAGCAAGGAGTTCATCATCAACACACCATTTGTTACTTCTTGGAGAGTGGTGTCTCCTAGATTGGCTAGGTGTCACTTGGGAGCCTCCGACAAAGATTGTGGAGTTGAACCAAGGAGTTTGTAAGGGCAAGGAGATCGCCTACTTCGTGAAGATCTACCGCTAGTGAGGCAATTCCTTCGTGGGAGATGGCCATGATGGGATAGACAAGGTTGCTTCTTCATGGACCCTTAGTGGGTGGAGCCCTCCATGGACTCGCGCAACCATTACCCTTCGTGGGTTGAAGTCTCCATCAACGTGGATGTACGATAGCACCACCTATCGGAACCACGACAAAAACATCCGTGTCTCCAATTGCGATTGAATATTCCAAACCCTTCCCCTTGCATTCTTGCAAGTTGCATGCTTTACTTTCCGCTGCTCATATACTCTTTGCATGCTTGCTTGATATGTATTGTGTTTGTTAAACTTGTGCCAAAACTCCACTTCAACTTAAAGAAATTAAAAACTACAACTTTTAGCACTTAGTGTCTAATCACCCCCCCTCTAGACACCTCTTCTCGATCCTTTCAGATGGGTTGCTAGAGTTAAAGAAGCTTAAACCCTAGTTTATGCGTTGCTTCGTAAGGGGCTGATTTGGATCCACATGTTTCATGCTATGGTTAGGTTTACCTTAATACTTTTGTTGTAGTTGCGGATGCTTGCAATAGAGGTTAATCATAAGTAGGATGCTTGTCCAAGTAAGGACAGTACCCAAGCACCGGTCCACCCACATACCAAATTATCAAAGTACCAAACGCAAATCATATGAACGTGATGAAACCTAGCTTGACGATATTCCCATGTGTCCTCGGGAGCGCTTTACATCATATAAGAATTTGCCCAGGCTTGTCCTTTGCTACAAAAAGGATTGGGCCACCGTGTTGCACTTTATTTACTTTTGTTACTTGTTACTTGTTACTCGTTACAAATTATCTTATCACAAAACTATGTGTTACCTATAATTTCAGTGCTTGCAGAGAATACCTTGCTGAAAACCGCTTATCATTTCCTTATGATCCTCGTTGGGTTCGACACTCTTACTATCGAAAGGACTACGATAGATCCCCTACATTTGTGGGTCATCAAAAGCTTGCGATACATCAAGATCGTACCACCTCAAGAACATGGGAGAGAGAGAGAAAGAGATCAAACACATAGCTACTGATACATACCCTCATCCCCGAGGGTGGACTACTCCCTCCTCGTCATGGAGAGCGTCGGGATGATGTAGATGGCCACCGGAGAGGGATTCCCCCCTCCGACAGGGTGCCGGAACGGGTCTAGATTGGTTTTCGGTGTCTACAGAGGCTTCTGGCGGCGGAACTCCCGATCTATTCTGCTCCCCGCTGTTTTTAGGGTATATGGACATATATAGGCGAAAGAAGTCGGCCAGGGGAGCCACGAGGGGCCCACGAGGGTGGGAGGTGCACCTCCCTGCCTCGTGGCCACCTCAAAGCTTCCCTGACGTCTACTGTAAGTCTTCTGGATTGCTTCCGTTCCAAAAATAACTCTCCCGAAGGTTTCATTCCGTTTGGACTCCCTTTGATATTCCTTTTCTTCAAAACACTGAAATAGGCAAGAAAACAGCAATTTGGGCTGGGCCTCCGGTTAATAGGTTAGTCCCAAAAATAATATAAAAGTGTAAAATAAAGCCCATTAACATCCAAAACAGATAATATAATAGCATGGAACAATCAAAAATTATAGATACGTTGGATTATGATACGTCTCCAACGTATCTATAATTTTTTATTGTTCCATGCTATATTATATTCTGTTTTGTACATTATTGGGCTTTATTATACACTTTTATATTATTTTTGGTACTAACCTATTAGCCGGAGGCCCAGCCAGAATTGTTGTTTTTTGCCTATTTCAGAGTTTCGCAGAAAAAGAATAACAAACGGAGTCCAAACGGAATGAAACCTTCGGGAACGTGATTTTTGGAACGAACGTGATCCAGAGGACTTGGACCCTACGTCAAGAAAGCTACCAGGAAGGCACGAGGTAGGGGGCGTGCCTACCCCCCAGGCACGCCCTCCACCCTCGTGGGGCCCACGTTGCTCCACTGATAACCCACAAGTATAGGGTATCGCAACAGCTCTTGAGGGTAGAGTATTCAACCCAAATTTATTGATTCGACACAAGGGGAGCCAAAGAATATTCTCAAGTATTAGCAGCTGAGTTGTCAATTCAACCACACCTGGAAACTTAGTATCTGCAGCAAAGTGTTTAGTAGCAAAGTAATATGATAGTGGCGGTAGCGGCAACAAAAGTAAAGACAGCAAAAGTAATGTTTTTGGTATTTTGTAGTGATTATAATAGTAGCAGCGGGAAAGTAAATAAGCGTAAACCAGTATATGGAAAACTCGTAGGCACCGGATCAGTGATGGATAATTATGTCGGATGCATAACACTAACACCGGCTCCAAGATCACATAAAGCATTTTTAATATAATTCTTTTTAATGGAGCAAGGTATAGTAGGTACTTCGGGGTCTCCAAGTTTCTTTGGTATTCCACCCTTAAAAGTATAATTAGCAAGCATGGTGGAAATCTCAGTTTCCGGTATCTTTCTTTTATTAGTAACTCCTTCATATATTTAGCATAAGGATTTGTTTTGAGCACATCAGTTAATCGCATACGCAAAAAGATAGGCCTAATCATTTCAGCAAAGCGCTCAAAATCCTCATCATCCTTTTTCTTGGATGGTTTCGGAAGAAAAGGCATGGGTTTCTGAACCCAAGGTTCCCTTTCTTTACCATGTTTCCTGGCAACAAAGTATCTTTTATCATAACGTTGATTCTTTGATTGTGGGTTATCAAGATCAACAGCAGGTTCAATTTCTACATCATTATCATTACTAGGTTGAGCATCATCATGAACATCATCATTAATATTTTTACTAGGTTCATGTTCATTACCAGATTGTGTTTCAGCATCAGACATAGAAATATCATTTGGATTATTAGGTGGTTCAGCAATAGGTTCACTAGAGGTTTGCACAGTTCTATCATTTTTCTTCTTCTTCTTTTTAGAAGAACTAGGAACATCAATATTATTTCTTTGAGAATCTTGCTCGATTCTCTTAGGGTGGCCTTTAGGATACAAAGGTTCCTGAGTCATTCTACCAGTTCTAGTAGCCACTCTAACAGTATAATCATTTTTCTTACTATTCATTTCATCAAGCACTTCCTTTTGAGCCTTAAGTACTTGTTCTACTTGAGTGGTAACCATAGAAGCATATTTGCTAACAAGTTTAAGTTCACCTTTAATATTAGCCATATAATCACCCAAGTATTTAAGCATATTGGAATCACATTTCAATTGTCTACCAAAATAAGCATTGAAATTTTCTTGTTTGACAATAAAATTATCAAACTCACCAAAGCATTGCCTAGCAGGCTTATAGTGAGGGATATCACCTTCATCAAATCTATAGAGAGAATTTACCTTTACTACCTGTGTCGGGATATCGGGATCAGGAGGTTCTTCAGTAAATAAAGAATTGAGATCATATATTTCTTCAACAGGCGGTGAATTAAGACCATGTATTTATTCAATAGGCGGTAAGTTCTTAACGTCTTCAGCTTTAATACCTTTTTCTTTCATAGATTTCTTTGCCTCTTGCATATCTTCGGGACTGAGAAATAGAACACCTCTCTTCTTCGGAGTTGGTTCAAGAATAGACTCAGTAATTAGAGCAGGAGCTGGCTCAGGAGGTTCCCAATTATTTTCATTTGTCAACATATTATTCAATAGAATTTCAACTTCATTCGGTGTTCTTTCCCTGAAAAGAGAACCAGCACAACTATCCAGGTAATCTCTGGAAGCATCAGTTAGTCCATTATAAAAGATATCAAGTATTTCAGATTTCTTAAGAGGATGATCTGGCAAAGAATTAAGTAACTTGAGAAGCCTCCCCCAAGCTTGTGGGAGACTCTCTTCTTCAATTTGCACGAAGTTGTATATTTCCCTCAAAGCAGCTTGTTTCTTATGAGCAGGGAAATATTTAGTAGAGAAGTAATAAATCCTATCCTGGGGACTACGCACACAACCAGGATCAAGAGAATTAAACCATATCTTAGCATCACCCTTTAATGAGAACGGAAATATTTTGAGTATATAAAGGTAACGCGATCTCTCATCATTAGTGAACAGGGCAGCTATATCATTTAACTTAGTAAGATGTGCCACAACAGTTTCAGATTCATAGCCATAAAACGGATCAGATTCAACCAAAGTAATTATATCAGGATCAACAGAGAATTCATAGTCCTTATCAGGAACACATATAGGTGAAGTAGCAAAAGCAGGGTCGGGCCTCATTTTATCTCTAAGTGATTCTTTGTTCCATTTAACTAATAACCTCTTAAGCTCATATCTATCCTTGCAAGCTAAAATAGCGGCAGAAGATTCCACATCAAAAAGATAACCCTCAGGAATAACAGGCATATTTTCATCATCACTTTCATCATCGTATTCAGATTCAATAATTTCTTTTTCTCTAGCCATAGCACTTTTTTCATCAAGAAATTCACTAAGGGGAACAGTAGTATCAGGCATAGAAGCAGTTTCATCATAAGTATC
This sequence comes from Triticum aestivum, assembly GCF_018294505.1. Taxonomy (NCBI): domain Eukaryota; kingdom Viridiplantae; phylum Streptophyta; class Magnoliopsida; order Poales; family Poaceae; genus Triticum; species Triticum aestivum. The sequence continues at coordinate 597,124,589 of NC_057812.1, forward strand.
ATGCATAGCAGAAGTGGCATCATCAATAACATGCGACATATTAGAACGAATAGCAGAAGCAGGTGTAGGTGTCGCAAACTTACTCATAACAGAAGGTGAATCAAGTGCAGAGCTAGATGGCAGTTCCTTACCTCCCCTCGTAGTTGAGGGATAGATCTTGGTTTTCGGATCTCTCAAGTTCTTCATAGTGTCCAACAGATATAAATCCCAAGTGACTCAAAGAATAGAGCTATGCTCCCCGGCAACGGCGCCAGAAATTAGTCTTGATAACCCACAAGTATAGGGGATCGCAACAACTTTCGAGGGTGGAGTATTCAACCAAATTTATTGATTCGACACAAGGGGAGCCAAAGAATATTCTCAAGTATTAGCAGCTGAGTTGTCAATTCAACCACACCTGGAAACTTAGTATCTGCAGCAAAGTGTTTAGTAGCAAAGTAATATGATAGTGGCGGTAGCGGCAACAAAAGTAAAGACAGCAAAAGTAATGTTTTTGGTATTTTGTAGTGATTATAACATTAAAAGCGGGAAAGTAAATAAGCGTAAACCAGTATATCGAAAACTCATAGGCACCGGATCAGTGATGGATAATTATGCCGGATGCGGTTCATCATGTAACAGTCATAACATAGAGTGACACAGAACTAGCTCCAATTCATCAATGTAATGTAGGCATGTATTCCGTATATAGTCATACGTGCTTATGGAAAAGAACTTGCATGACATCTTTTGTCCTACCCTCCCGTGGCAGTGGGGTCCTATTGGAAACTAAGGGATATTAAGGCCTCCTTTTAATAGAGAACCGGAACAAAGCACTAGCACATAGTGAATACATGAACTCCTCAAACTATGGTCATCACCGGGAGTGGTCCCGATTATTGTCACTTCGGGGTTGCCGGATCATAACACATAGTAGGTGACTATAGACTTGCAAGATAGGATCAAGAACTCACATATATTCATGAAAACATAATAGGTTCAGATCTGAAATCATGGCACTCGGGCCCTAGTGACAAGCATTAAGCATAGCAAAGTCATAGCAACATCAATCTCAGAACATAATGGATACTAGGGATCAAACCCTAACAAAACTAACTCGATTACATGATAAATCTCATCCAACCCATCATCGTCCAGCAAGCCTACGATGCAATTACTCACGCACGACGGTGAGCATCATGAAATTGGTGATGGAGGATGGTTGATGATGACGACGGCGACGAATCCCCCTCTTCGGAGCCCCGAACGGACTCCAGATCAGCCCTCCCGAGAGGTTTTAGGGCTTGGCGGCGGCTCCGTATCGTAAAACACGATGATTTCTTCTCTCTGATTTTTTTCTCTCCGAAAGCAAATATATAGAGTTGGAGTTGGCGTCGAAGGGTTTCCAGGGGGGCCCACGAGGTAGGGGCGCGCCCCCCACCCTCGTGAGAAGGGTGTGGGCCCCCTGGTCTTCATCTTTGGCGGGGATTTTTTATTGTTTTTTCTAAGATATTCCGTGGAGTTTCAGGTCATTCCGAGAATATTTGTTTCCTGCACATAAAACAACACCATGGCAATTCTACTGAAAACAGCGTCAGTCTGGGTTAGTTCCATTCAAATCATACAAGTTAGAGTCCAAAACAAGGGCAAAAGTGTTTGGAAAAGTAGATACGATGGAGACGTATCAACTCCCCCAAGCTTAAACCCTTGCTTGTCCTCAAGCAATTCAGTTGACAAACTGAAAGAAAGAAAGAAAAACTTTTACAAACTCTGTTTGCTCTTGTTGTTGTAACTATGTCAAGCCAGCATTCAAGTTTTCAGCATAGATCATAACTAACCACATTTGCAATAATTCTCAGGTCTCATAATTACTCATATCAATAGCATAATCAACTAGCAAGTCATAATAATAAATCTCGGATGACAACACTTTCTCAAAACAATCATAATATGATATAACAAGATGGTATCTCGCTAGCCCTTTCTGAGACCGCAAAACATAAATGCAGAGCACCTTTAAAGATCAAGGATTGACTAGACATTGTAATTCATGGTAAAAGAGATCCAATCATAGTCATACCCAATCTAAATTAACAGTGATGAATGCAAATGACGGTTGTGCTCTCCAGCTAGTGCTTTTTAATAAGAGGGTGATGACTCAACATAAAAGTAAATGGATAAGCCCTTCGCAGAGGGAAGCAGGGATTTGTAGAGGTGCCAGAGATCGGTTTTGAAATAGAGATAAACTGTATTTTGAGCGGTATACTTTCATTGTCAACGTAACAACTAAGAGATGGCGATATCTTCCATGATAAACACATTATAGGTGGTTCCCAAATAGAATGGTAAAGTTTATACTCCACCTCCACCAACAAACATCAATCCATGGCTTGCTCGAAACAACGAGTGCCTCCAACATACATCAGGTCCTAGGGGGAGTTTTGTTTGCAATTAATTTTGATTTAGTTTGCATAAAGCATGGGACTGGGCATCCCGGTGACCAGCCATTTTCTCGTGAGTGAGGAGCGGAGTCCACTCCTCTTGAGAATAACCCGCCTAACACGGAAGATAAGGACAGCCTTTGTTGATACATGAGCTATTCGAGCATACAAAACAGAATGATTATTTGAAGGTTTAGAGTTTGGCACATACAAATTTACTTGGAACGGCAGGTAGATGCCGCATATAGGAAGGTATGGTGGACTCATCTGGAATAACTTTGGGGTTTAAGGGATTGGATGCACAAGCAGTATTCCCGCTTAGTACAAGTGAAGGCTACCAAAAGACTGGGAAGCGACCAACTAGAGAGCGACAACAGCCATGTACATGCATTAAAATTAATAAACATTGAATGCAAGCATGAGTAGGATATAATCCACCATGAACATAAATATCGTGAAGGCTATGTTGATTTTGTTTCAACTACATGCGTGAACATGTGCCAAGTCAAGCCACTTAAATCATTCAAAGGAGGATACCAACCCATCATACCACATCATAATCATCTCAATAGCATGTTGGCACACAAGGTAAATCATTATAACTCATAGCTAATCAAGCATGGCACAAGCAACTATGATCTCTAATTGTCATTGCAGACATGTTTATTCAGTATAAGCTGAATCAAGAATGAGGGACTCATCATATTTACAAAAACAAAAGAGGTCGAGTTCATACCAGCTTTTCTCATCTCAGTCAGTCCATCATATATCATCATAATTGCCTTTCACTTGCACGACCGAATGATGTGAGTAATAATAAGGGTGCACGTGCATTGGACTAAGCTGGAATCTACGAGCATTCAATAAACAGGAGAAGACAATGCAATACGGGCTCTTGGTTAAATCAACAATAATGCATATAAGAGCCACTTCAACAATTTAATTATGGTCTTCTCCTACGGACCCCCAAAGAAAAGAAAAGAAATAAAACTATTTACACGGGAAAGCTCCCAACAAGCAAAAGAAGAACGGGAAATATTTTTGGGTTTTCTTTTTAATTATTACTACTACAGCAGAAAAATAAACTACTACTAATTTTTTTGGTTTTTCTTAAGTTTTAACAAACACACAAGAAGAAAGCAGGAAAAAGAAAATAAACTAGCATGGATATTATAGTGAAAAAGTATGAGCACCGACATCTAGCAATGAGTGTGTGTGAGCATAAATGTAATGTCGGTGAGAAATACGTACTCCCCCAAGCTTAGACTTTTGGCCTAAGTTGGTCTATGGCCACGGCTGGCCTCGCGGATATCCATAATAATAGTTGTTGGGGTCATACTGTGATCAGGAGGAATAGTTGGGATCATATTGTGATGAAGAAGAAGACTCTGACTGCCACTGGCTGACAGTCATCTCTGGATCCCAAGAATAAACAGATTGTCGTGGAGGTTCATCTTGTGGTTCCTGTTCCGGCGCTGGTGCAGGATTCTTGTAAGCTTGGATGGCAGCCCACGTAACGAGGTAGGGTCCTACAAAATTAAACAAAGAAGGAGCAGGCAACATAATAGTTTCAGGATGATGTTTGTTAAAGAACAATTGATACTTAAGCTCTCCTGCCCTATTCTTAATAATAAAATCATGTGCCACCATACTTTTATGATCTAAATAAACACGGGGCAGCACTTTTTCTTCCTTCTCAGCATGCCTAATAGGTATGTTAAAATGTGCAGCTAGGCGTGTGGCATAGACGCCTCCAAAGATGGGACCCTTAGTACGGTTCATACTTAACCGTCTAGCAATAATACCGCCCATACTAAAAGTGTTATCAATGTATAAACCGTGGTGCAGAATAATTATATCAGGGATACTAAGGTTTCCACTGTTTCCGCGTCCAATTAAATAACGACTAGCAAATAATGCAAAGTAGCGTAAAACAGGAAAATGTATGCTAGTGATTCGTGCATCGGAAACCTTTCTAGTTTCTCCTACAGTGATAGTATCAATAAACCCAGCCACCTCATCATGATGTGGTTCTTCTGTCTTGCCCTCAAAAGGGATTAAACAAATCCGACAGAAATCATAAAGTGACATCTCCTTATGCTCATCATATAAATGAAACTCCACCGTAGGTGGTGAGTTCCTAGAATAAAAATGAAAGTTTTGCACAAAAGTATTTGTGAGTAAGAGATACTGATCACATTGGTCGTGGAGGAAAGCGGCGAGGCCTGCATTGTGATCCAATTCATGAAAATCTTCATAGATATCGGCTGCTCTCAAGATATCTTCAGAAGGCCATTCACACGCCCGAATCTCCGCGGTGCGCGGCAAATTATACTTAGGCTTTGGTGCCTTTTCCTTCGAGCTTTGGCTCGATGAGCCCCTCAAAAATCTCCTCATTATTTTTCTGAAACAATCAGAAATTTTTAGTAACTTCAAACAAAAGTGAACCAACTTCAATAAAACTGATAGCAACTACTCCTACAAGTGCCTAGAGCCTATATCAAGCATTAGAACTACTTGGAACCATATAAATTTGACATGCAAGCTCAAGAACATGGTCACCTATGCAGCACAAATTTGCAAAGAATAAAGCACTAGAACAAAAACTAATTGGACCAATGGAGGAGTCACATACCAAGGAACAATCTCCCCAAGCAGTTTTGCGAGAGGTGCTTTGAGCAAGGAGATCGAAAATCACAGCAAAAGTGGCTGGAACTCGTGCTTGAGTTGGTTTTTTGGGTTTGTGTGAGATAGAGGAAGAAGATGGGTGATGGAATAAGTGGAGGAGGGCCACCGTGGGCCCACGAGGCAGGCGGCGCGCCCACCACCCTCGTGGCCAGGTGGCAGCTCCTCCCGCGGTAATTTTTGCACAGTAAATCCTCAAATATTCCCGAAAAAATCATATTAAATTGGCATGTCATTCTGAGGACTTTTATTTTTGGGATATTTTTATATTGCACAGATAAGTCAGGAAACAGACAGGAAAATACTATTTTTACTTTATTTAATATAAATAACAGAAAGTATAGAGAGGGTATAGAGGGTTGTGCTTCTAGTTTCATCCATCTCATGCTCATCAAAAAGAATCCACTAACAAGGTTGATCAAGTCTTGTTAACAAACTCAAATAACACTAGGTTACCTCAACGGGGATATGCACATCCCCAATAATAAGTATATCATATTTCTTCTTGATAGTAGGGAGAGGAAATTCAAAACCTCCAAATAATCGATGGAATTTTTCCAATAGAGTTGATACTATGAACTTGAGGTTGTTTCCTCGGAAAGTGTACTGTATGCTCATTACCATTAACATGAAAAGTGACATTGCCTTTGTTGCAATCAATAACAGCCCCTGCAGTATTCAGAAAAGGTCTTCCAACAATAATAGACATACTATCATCCTCGGGAATATCAAGTATAACAAAGTCTGTTAAAATAGTAACGTTTGCAACTACAACAGGCACATCCTCACAAATACCGACAGGTATAGCACTTGATTTATCAGCCATTTGCAAAGATATTTCAGTAGGTGTCAACTTATTCAAGTCAAGTCTACGATATAAAGAGAGAGGCATAACACTAACACCGTCTCCAAAATCACATAAAGCATTTTTAATATAATTTTTTTAATGGAGCAAGGTATACTAGGTACTTCGGGGTCTCCAAGTTTCTTTGGTATTCCACCCTTCAAAGTATAATTAGCAAGCATGGTGGAAATCTCAGCTTCCGGTATCTTTCTTTTATTAGTAATGATATCCTTCATATATTTAGCATAAGGATTTGTTTTGAGCACATCAGTTAATCGCATACGCAAAAAGATAGGCCTAATCATTTCAGCAAAGCGCTCAAAATCCTCATCATCCTTTTTCTTGGATGGTTTCGGAGGAAAAGGCATGGGTTTCTGAACCCAAGGTTCCCTTTCTTTACCATGTTTCCTAGCAACAAAGTCTCTTTTATCATAACGTTGATTCTTTGATTGTGGGTTATCAAGATCAACAACAGGTTCAATTTCTACATCATTATCATTACTAGGTTGAGCATCATCATGAACATCATCATCAATATTTTTACTAGGTTAATGTTCATTACCAGATTGTGTTTCAGCATCAGACATAGAAATATTATTTGGATTATCAGGTGGTTCAGAAATAGGTTCACTAGAAGTTTGTGCAGTTCTATCATTTTTTCTTCTTCTTTTTAGAAGAACTAGGAACATCAATATTATTTCTTTGAGAATCTTGCTCGATTCTCTTAGGGTGGCCTTCAGGATACAAAGGTTCCTGAGTCATTGTACCAGTTCTAGTAGCCACTCTAACAGCATAATCATTTTTCTTACTATTCATTTCATCAAGCACTTCTTTTTGAGCCTTAAGTACTTGTTCTACTTGAGTGGTAACCATAGAAGCATGTTTGCTAACAAGTTTAAGTTCACCTTTAATATTAGCCATATAATCACCCAAGTATTTAAGCATATCAGAATCACATTTCAATTGTCTACCAAAATAAGCATTGAAATTTTCTTGTTTGACAATAAAATTAGCAAACTCATCAAAGCATTGCCTAGCAAGCTTATAGTGAGGGATATCACCTTCATCAAATCTATAGAGAGAATTTACCTTTACTACCTGTGTCGGGATATCAGGATCAGGAGGTTCTTCAGTAAATAAAGAATTCAGATCATATGTTTCTCCAACAGGCGGTGAATTAAGACCATCTATTTCTTCAATAGGAGGTAAATTCTTAACGTCTTCAGCTTTAATACCTTTTTCTTTCATAGATTTCTTTGCCTCTTGCATATCTTCGGGATTGAGAAATAGAACACCTCCCTTCTTCGGAGTTGGTTCAAGAATAGATTCAGTAATTGGAGCAGGAGCTGGCTCAGGAGGTGCCCAATTATTTTCATTTGTCAACATATTATTCAATAGAATTTCAGCTTCATTCGTTGTTCTTTCCCTGAAAAGAGAACCAGCACAACTATCCAGGTAATCTCTGGAAGCATCGGTTAGTCCATTATAAAAGATATCAAGTATTTCAGTTTTCTTAAGAGGATGATCAGGCAAAGCATTGAGTGACTTGAGAAGCCTCCCCCAAGCTTGTGGGAGACTCTCTTCTTCAATTTGCACGAAGTTGTATATTTCCCTCAAAGCAGCTTGTTTCTTATGAGCAGGGAAATATTTAGTAGAGCAGTAATAAATCATATCCTGGGGACTACGCACACAACCAGGATCAAGAGAATTAAACCATATCTTAGCATCACCCTTTAATGAGAACGGAAATATTTTGAGTATATAAAGGTAACGCGATCTCTCATCATTAGTGAACAGGGCAGCTATATCATTTAACTTAGTAAGATGTGCCACAACAGTTTCAGATTCATAGCCATAAAACGGATCAGATTCAACCAAAGTAACTATATCAGGATCAACAGAGAATTCATAGTCCTTATCAGGAACACATATAGGTGAAGTAGCAAAAGCAGGGTCGGGCCTCATTTTATCTCTAAGTGATTCTTTGTTCCATTTAACTAATAACCTCTTAATCTCATATCTATCCTTGCAAGCTAAAATAGCGGCAGAAGATTCCACATCAAAAAGATAACCCTCGGGAATAACAGGCATATTTTCATAATCACTTTCATCATCGTATTCAGATTCAATAATTTATTTTTCTCTAGCCCTAGCAATCTGTTCATCAAGAAATTCACTAAGGGGAACAGTAGTATCAGGCATAGAAGCAGTTTCATCATAAGTATCATGCATAGCAGAAGTGGCATCATCAATAACATGCGACATATCAGAACGAATAGCAGAAGCAGGTGTAGGTGTCGCAAACTTACTCATAACCGAAGGTGAATCAAGTGCAGATCTAGATGGCAGTTTCTTACCTCCCCTCGTAGTTGAGGGATAGATCTTGGTTTTCGGATCTCTCAAGTTCTTCATATTGTCCAACAGATATAAATCCCAAGTGACTCAAAAGTAAAGTGTTTAGTAGCAAAGTAATATGATAGTGGCGGTAGCGGCAACAAAAGTAAAGACAGCAAAAGTATTGTTTTTGGTATTTTGTAGTGATTATAACAGTAGCAGCGGGAAAGTAAATAAGCTTAAACCAGTATATGGAAAACTCGTAGGCACCAGATTAGTGATGGATAATTATGCCGGATGCGGTTCATCATGTAACAGTCATAACATAGGGTGACACAGAACTAGCTCCAATTCATCAATGTAATGTAGGCATGTATTCCGTATATAGTCATACGTGCTTATGGAAAAGAACTTGCATGACATCTTTTGTCCTACCCTCCCCTGGCAGTGGCGTCCTATTGGAAACTAAGGGATATTAAGGCCTCCTTTTAATAGAGAACTGGAACAAATCATTAGCACATAGTGAATACATGAACTCCTCAAACTATGGTCATCACCGGGAGTGGTCCCGATTATTGTCACTTCAGGGTTGCCGGATCATAACACATAGTAGGTGACTATAGACTTGCAAGATAGGATCAAGAACTCACATATATTCATGAAAACATAATAGGTTCATATCTAAAATCATGGCACTCGGGCCCTAGTGACAAGCATTAAGCATAGCAAAGTCATAGCAACATCAATCTCAGAACATAATGGATACTAGGGATCAAACCCTAACAAAACTAACTCGATTACATGATAAATCTCATCCAACCCATCATCGTCCAGCAAGCCTACGATGCAATTACTCACGCACGACGGTGAGCATCATGAAATTGGTGATGGAGGATGGTTGATGATGATGACGGCGACGAATCCCCCTCTCCGGAGCCCCGAACGGACTCCAGATCAGCCCTCCCGAGAGGTTTTAGGGCTTGGCGGCGGCTCCGTATCATAAACCGCGATGATTTCTTCTCTCTGATTTTTTTTCTCTCCGAAAGCAAATATATAGAGTTGGAGTTGGCATCGGAGGGTTTCCAGGGGGGCCCACGAGGTAGGGGGCGCGCCCCCCCACCCTCGTGAGAAGGGTGTGGGCCCCCTGGTCTTCATCTTTGGCGGGGATTTTTATTGTTTTTTCTAAGATGTTCCGTGGAGTTTCAGGTCATTCCGAGAATATTTTTTTCCTGCACATAAAACAACACCATGGCAATTCTACTGAAAACAGCGTCAGTCCGGGTTAGTTCCATTCAAATCATACAAGTTAGAGTCCAAAACAAGGGCAAAAGTGTTTGAAAAAGTAGATACGACGGAGATGTATCATCCACCGACGTACTTCTTCCTCCTATATATACCTACGTACCCCCAAACTACTAGATACGGAGGCAAAAACCTAAGTCCACTGCCGCAACCTTCTGTACCCGTGAGATCCCATCTTGGGGCCTTTTTCGGAGCTCGGCCGGAGGGCGCATCGATCACGGAGGGCTTCTACATCAACACCATAGCCTCTCCGATGATGTGTGAGTAGTTTACCTTAGACCTTCGGGTCCATAGTTATTAGCTAGATGGCTTCTTCTCTCTTTTTGGATCTCAATACAAAGTTCTCCATGATTCTCGTCGAGATCTATTCAATGTAATCTTCTTTTTGCAGTGTGTTTGTTGAGACCAATGAATTGTGGGTTTTGAAGGAAATATGCCCTAGAGGCATTAATAAAGTTATTATTTATTTCCTTATATCATGATAAATGTTTATTATTCACGCTAGAATTGTATTAACCGGAAACATAATACATGTGTGAATACATAGACAAATAGAGTGTCACTAGTATGCCTCTACTTGACTAGCTCATTAATCAAAGATGGTTATGTTTCCTAACCATGAACAAAGAGTTGTTATTTGATTAACGAGGTCACATCATTAGTTGAATGATCTGATTGACATGACCCATTCCATTAGCTTAGCACCCGATCGTTTAGTATGTTGCTATTGCTTTCTTCATGACTTATACATGTTCCTATGACTATGTGATTATGCAACTCCCGTTTACCGGAGGAACACTTTGTGTGCTACCAAACGTCACAACATAACTGGGTGATTATAAAGGAGCTCTACAGGTGTCTCCAAAGATAGATGTTGGGTTGGCGTATTTCGAGATTAGGATTTGTCACTCCGATTGTCGGAGAGGTATCTCTGGGCCCTCTCGGTAATGCACATCACATAAGCCTTGCAAGCATTGCAGCCAATGAGTTAGTTGCGAGATGATGTATTACGGAACGAGTAAAGAGGACTTGCCGGTAACGAGATTGAACTAGGTATTGGATACCGACGATCGAATCTCGGGCAAGTAACATACCGATGACAAAGGGAACGACGTATGTTGTTATGCGGTCTGACCGATAAAGATCTTCGTGGAATATGTAGGAGCCAATATGGGCATCCAGGTCCCGCTATTGGTTATTGACCGGAGATGTGTCTCAGTCATGTCTGCATTATTCTCAAACCGTAGGGTCCGCACGCTTAACGTTACGATGACAGTTATTATGAGTTTATGCATTTTGATGTACCGAAGTTAGTTCGGAGTCCCGGATGTGATCACTGACATGACGAGGAGTCTCGAAATGGTCGAGACATAAAGATTGATATATTGGAAGCCTATGTTTGGATATCGGAAGTGTTCCGAGTGAAATCGGGATTTTACCGGAGTACCGGGAGGTTACCGGAACCCCCCGGGAGCTATATGGGCCTTAGTGGGCTTTAGTGGAAAGGAGAAAGGGGCAGCCCAAGGTGGCCGCGCGCCTCCCCCTTCCCCTAGTCCTATTAGGACTAGGAGAGGTGGCCGGGCCCCCTCTCTCTCTTTCCCCCCCTCAAGGAGTCCTATTCCAACTAGGATTGGGGGGGGAATCCTACTCCCAGAGGGAGTAGGACTCTCCTGGCGCGCCCTCCTTGGCCGGCCAGCCCCTCCCCTTGGATCCTTTATATACGGAGGCAGGGGGCACCTCTAGACACACAAGTTGATCCTTGAGATCGTTCCTTAGCCGTGTGCGGTGCCCCCAGCCACCATATTCCACCTCGATCATATTGTAGCAGTGCTTAGGCGAAGCCCTGCGACGGTAGAACATCAAGATCGTCACCACGCCGTCGTGCTGACGAAACTCCTCCCCGACGCTTTGCTGGATCGGAGCCCAGGGATCGTCATCGAGCTGTACGTGTGCTAAGAACTCGGAGGTGCCGGAGTAACGGTGCTTGGATCGATCGGATCGGGAAGACGTACGACTACTTCCTCTACGTTGTGTCAACGCTTCCGCAGTCGGTCTGCATGGGTACGTAGACAACACTCTCCCCTCTCGTTGCTGTGCATCACCATGATTTTGCGTGTGCATAGGAAAATTTTGAAATTACTATGTTCCCCATCAGTGGCATCCGAGCCTAGGTTTTATGGTTTGATGTTATTTGCACGAGTAGAACACAAGTGAGTTGTGGGCGATATAAGTCATACTGCCTACCAGCATGTCATACTTTGGTTCAGCGGTATTGTTGGACGAGACGACCTGGACCAACATTACGCGTACGCTTACGCGAGACCGGTTCCCCCGACGTGCTTTGTACATAGGTGGCTTGCGGGCGACTGTCTCTCCAACTTTAGTTGAACCGAGTGTGGCTACGCCCGGTCCTTGCGAAGGTTAAAATGGAGTCTATTTGACAAACTATCGTTGTGGTTTTGATGCGTAGGTGAGATTGGTTCTTGCTTAAGCCCATAGCAGCCACGTAAAACTTGCAAACAACAAAGTAGAGGACGTCTAACATGTTTTTGCAGGGCATGTTGTGATGTGATATGGTCAAGGCATGATGATGAATTTTATTTTATGAGATGATCATGTTTTGTAACCTAGTTATTGGCAACTGGCAGGAGCCATATGGTTGTCGCTTTATTGTATGCAATGCAATCGTGATGTAATGCTTTACTTTATCACTAAGCGGTAGCGATAGTCGTGGAAGCATAAGATTGGCGAGACGACAACGATGCTACGATGGAGATCAAGGTGTCGCGCCGGTGACGATGGTGATCATGACGGTGCTTCGGAGATGGGGATCACAAGCACAAGATGATGATGGCCATATCATATCACTTATACTGATTGCATGTGATGTTTATCTTTTTATGCATCTTATCTTGCTTTGATTGACGGTAGCATTATAAGATGATCTCTCACTAAATTATCAAGAAGTGTTCTCCCTGAGTATGCACCGTTGCCAAAGTTCGTCGTGCCCAGACACCACGTGATGATCGGGTGTGATAAGCTCTACGTCCATCTACAACGGGTGCAAGCCAGTTTTGCACATGCAGAATACTCAGGTTAAACTTGACGAGCCTAGCATATGCAGATATGGCCTCGGAACACGGAGACCGAAAGGTCGAGCATGAATCATATAGTAGATATGATCAACATAACGATGTTCACCATTGAAAACTACTCCATCTCACGTGATGATAGGTTATGGTTTGGTTGATTTGGATCACGTGATCACTTAGAAGATTAGAGGGATGTCTATCTAAGTGGGAGTTCTTAAGTAATTTGATTAATTGAACTTAAACTTATCATGAACTTAGTACCTGATAGTATCTTGCTTGTTTATGTTGATTGTAGATAGATGGCTCATGCTGTTGTTCCATTGAATTTTAATGCGTTCCTTGAGAAAGCAAAGTTGAAAGATGATGGTAGCAATTACACGGACTGGGTCCGTAACTTGAGGATTATCCTCATTGCTTCTCAGAAGAATTACGTCCTAGAAGCACCGCTGGGTGCCAGGCCTGCTGCTGGAGCAACACCAGATGTTATGAACGTCTGGCAGAGCAAAGCTGATGACTACTCGATAGTTCAGTGTGCCATGCTTTACGGCTTAGAATCGGGACTTCAACGATGTTTTGAACGTCATGGAGCATATGAGATGTTCCAGGAGTTGAAGTTAATATTTCAAGCAAATGCCCGGATTGAGAGATATGAAGTCTCCAATAAGTTCTATAGCTGCAAGATGGAGGAGAACAGTTCTATCAGTGAGCATATACTCAAAATGTCTGGGTATAATAATCACTTGATTCATATGGGAGTTAATCTTCCAGATGATTGCGTCATTGACAGAATTATCCAATCACTGCCACCAAGCTACAAGAGCTTCGTGATGAACTATAATATGCAAGGGATGAACAAGACTATTCCCGAGCTCTTCGCAATGCTGAAAGCTGTGGAGGTAGAAATCAAGAAGGAGCATCAAGTGTTGATGGTCAACAAGACCACTAGTTTCAAGAAAAGGGCAAAGGGAAGAAGAAGGGGAACTTCAAGAAGAACGGCAAACAAGTTGCTGCTCAAGAGAAGAAACCCAAGTCTGGACCTAAGCCTGAAACTGAGTGCTTCTACTGCAAGCAGACTGGTCACTGGAAGCGGAACTGCCCCAAGTATTTGGCGGATAAGAAGGATGGCAAGGTGAACAAAGGTATATGTGATATACATGTTATTGATGTGTACCTTACTAGAGCTCGCAGTAGCACCTGGGTATTTGATACTGGTTCTGTTGCTAATATTTGCAACTCGAAACAGGGACTACGGATTAAGCGAACACTGGCGAAGGACGAGGTGACGATGCGCGTGGGAAACGGTTCCAAAGTCGATGTGATCGCGGTCGGCACGCTACCTCTACATCTACCTTCGGGATTAATATTAGACCTAAATAATTGTTATTTGGTGCCAGCGTTGAGCATGAATATTATATCTGGATCTTGTTTGATGCGAGACGGTTATTCATTTAAATCAGAGAATAATGGTTGTTCTATTTATATGAGTAATATCTTTTATGGTCATGCACCTTTGAAGAGTGGTCTATTTTTGATGAATCTCGATAGTAGTAATACACATATTCATAATGTTGAAGCCAAAAGATGCAGTGTTGATAATGAAAGTGCAACTTATTTTTGGCACTGTCGTTTAGGTCATATCGGTGTAAAGCGCATGAAGAAACTCCATACTGATGGACTTTTGGAACCACTTGATTATGAATCACTTGGTACTTGCGAACCGTGCCTCATGGGCAAGATGACTAAAACACCGTTCTCCGGTACTATGGAGAGAGCAACAGATTTGTTGGGAATCATACATACCGATGTATGTGGTCCAATGAATATTGAGGCTCATGGCGGATATCGTTATTTTCTCACCTTCACAGATGACTTAAGCAGATATGGGTATATCTACTTAATGAAACATAAGTCTGAAACATTTGAAAAGTTCAAAGAATTTCAGAGTGAAGTTGAAAATCATCGTAACAAGAAAATAAAGTTTCTACGATCTGATCGTGGAGGGGAATATTTGAGGTACGAGTTTGGTGTACATTTGAAAAATTGTGGAATAGTTTCGCAACTCACGCCACCCGGAACACCACAGCGTAATGGTGTGTCTGAATGTCGTAATCGTACTTTACTAGATATGGTGCGATCTATGATGTCTCTTACTGATTTACCGCTATCGTTTTGGGGTTATGCTTTAGAGACGGCCTCATTCACGTTAAATAGGGCACCATCAAAATCCATTGAGACGACGCCTTATGAACTGTGGTTTGGCAAGAAACCAAAGTTGTCGTTTCTTAAAGTTTGGGGCTGCGATGCTTATGTGAAAAAGCTTCAACCTGATAAGCTCGAACCCAAATCGGAGAAATGTGTCTTCATAGGATACCCAAAGGAGACTGTTGGGTACACCTTCTATCACAGATCCGAAGGCAAGATATTTGTTGCTAAGAATGGATCCTTTCTAGAGAAGGAGTTTCTCTCGAAAGAAGTGAGTGGGAGGAAAGTAGAACTTGACGAGGTAACTGTACCTGCTCCCTTATTGGAAAATAGTACATCACAGAAAATTGTTTCTGCGACATCTATACCAATTAGTGAGGAAGCTAATGATGATGATCATGAAACTTCAGGACAAGATACTACTGAACCTCGTAGATCAACCAGAGCGAGATCCGCACCAGAGTGGTACAGTAATCCTGTTCTGGAAATCATGTTGCTAGATCATGATGAACCTACGAACTATGAAGAAGCAATGGTAAGCCCAGATTCCGCAAAATGGCTTGAAGCCATGAAATCTGAGATGGGATCCATGTATGAGAACAAAGTATGGACTTTGGTTGACTTGCCCGATGATCGGCAAGCAATTGAGAATAAATGGATCTTCAAGAAGAAGACTGACGCTGATGGTAATGTAACTGTCTACAAAGTTCGACTTGTCGCAAAAGGTTTTTGACAAGTTCAAGGGGTTGACTACGATGAGACCTTCTCACCCGTAGCGATGCTTAAGTCTGTCCGAATCATGTTAGCAATTGCCGCATTTTATGATTATGAAATTTGGCAGATGGATGTCAAAACTGCATTCCTGAATGGATTTCTGGAAGAAGAGTTGTATATGATGCAACCAGAAGGTTTTGTTGATCCAAAGGGAGCTAACAAAGTGTGCAAGCTCCAGCGATCCATTTATGGACTGGTGCAAGCCTCTCGGAGTTGGAATAAATGCTTTGATAGTGTGATCAAAGCATTTGGTTTTATACAGACTTTCGGTGAAGCCTGTATTTACAAGAAAGTGAGTGGGAGCTCTGTAGCATTTCTGATATTATGTGTGGATGACATATTACTGATTGGAAATGATATAGAATTTCTGGATAGCATAAAGGGATACTTGAATAAGAGTTTTTCAATGAAAGACCTCGGTGAAGCTGCTTACATATTAGGCATAAAGATCTATAGAGATAGATCAAGACGCTTAATTGGACTTTCACAAAGCACATACCTTGACAAGATTTTGAAGAAGTTCAAAATGGATCAAGCAAAGAAAGGGTTCTTGCCTGTGTTACAAGGTGTGAAGTTGAGTCAGACTCAATGCCCGACCACTGCAGAAGATAGAGAGAAAATGAAAGATGTTCCCTATGCTTCAGCTATAGGCTCTATCATGTATGCAATGTTGTGTACCAGACCTGATGTGTGCCTTGCTATAAGTTTAGCAGGGAGGTACCAAAGTAATCCAGGAGTGGATCACTGGACTGCGGTCAAGAACATCCTGAAATACCTGAAAAGGACTAAGGATATGTTTCTCGTATATGGAGGTGACAAAGAGCTCACCGTAAAAGGTTACGTTGATGCAAGATTTGACACTGATCCGGACGATTCCAAATCGCAAACCGGATACGTGTTTACATTAAACGGTGGAGCTGTCAGTTGGTGCAGTTCTAAACAAAGCGTCGTAGCGGGATCTACATGTGAAGCGGAGTACATAGTTGCTTCGGAAGCAGCGAACGAAGGAGTCTGGATGAAGGAGTTCATATCCGATCTAGGTGTCATACCTAGTGCATCGGGTCCAATGAAAATCTTTTGTGACAATACTGGTGCAATTGCCTTGGCAAAGGAATCCAGATTTCACAAGAGGACCAAGCACATCAAGAGACGCTTCAATTCCATCCGGGATCTAGTCCAGGTGGGAGACATAGAGATTTGCAAGATACATACGGATCTGAATGTTGCAGACCCGTTGACTAAGCCTCTTCCAGGAGCAAAACATGATCAGCACCAAGGCTCCATGGGTGTTAGAATCATTACTGTGTAAACTAGATTATTGACTCTAGTGCAAGTGGGAGACTGAAGGAAATATGCCCTAGAGGCAATAATAAAGTTATTATTTATTTCCTTATATCATGATAAATGTTTATTATTCACGCTAGAATTGTATTAACCAGAAACATAATACATGTGTGAATACATAGACAAACAGAGTGTCACTAGTATGCCTCTACTTGACTAGCTTATTAATCAAAGATGGTTATGTTTCCTAACCATGAACAAAGAGTTGTTATTTGATTAACGAGGTCACATCATTAGTTGAATGATCTGATTGACATGACCCATTCCATTAGCTTAGCACCCGATAGTTTAGTATGTTGCTATTGCTTTCTTCATGACTTATACATGTTCCTATGACTATGAGATTATGCAACTCCCGTTTACCGGAGGAACACTTTGTGTGCTACCAAACGTCACAACGTAACTGGGTGATTATAAAGGAGCTCTACAGGTGTCTCCAAAGATAGATGTTGGGTTGGCGTATTTCGAGATTAGGATTTGTCACTCCGATTGTCGGAGAGGTATCTCTAGGCCCTCTCGGTAATGCACATCACATAAGCCTTGCAAGCATTGCAGCCAATGAGTTAGTTGCGAGATGATGAGTTACGAAACGAGTAAAGAGACTTGCCGGTAACGAGATTGAACTAGGTATTGGATACCGACGATCGAATCTCGGGCAAGTAACATACCGATGACAAAGGGAACGACGTATGTTGTTATGCGGTCTGACCGATAAAGATCTTCGTGGAATATGTAGGAGCCAATATGGGCATCCAGGTCCCGCTATTGGTTATTGACCGGAGATGTTTCTCAGTCATGTCTGCATTATTCTCGAACCGTAGGGTCCGCACGCTTAACGTTACGATGACAATTATTATGAGTTTATGCATTTTGATGTACTGAAGTTAGTTCGGAGTCCTGGATGTGATCACGGACATGACGAGGAGTCTCGAAATGGTCGAGACATAAAGATTGATATATTGGAAGCCTATGTTTGGATATCGGAAGTGTTCCGAGTGAAATCGGGATTTTACCGGAGTACCGGGAGGTTACCGGAACCCCCCGGGAGCTATATGGGCCTTAGTGGGCTTTAGTGGAAAGGAGAAAGGGGCAGCCCAAGGTGGCCGCGTGCCTCCCCCTTCCCCTAGTCCTATTAGGACTAGGAGAGGTGGCCGGCCCCCCTCTCTCTCTCCCCCCCCCCTCAAGGAGTCCTATTCCAACTAGGATTGGGGGGGGGGTCCTACTCCCAGAGGGAGTAGGACTCTCCTGGCGCGCCCTCCTTGGCCGGCCAGCCCCTCTCCTTGGATCCTTTATATACGGAGGCAGGGGGCACCTCTAGACACACAAGTTGATCCTTGAGATCGTTCCTTAGCCGTGTGCGGTGCCCCCTGCCACCATATTCCACCTCGATCATATTGTAGCAGTGCTTAGGTGAAGCCCTGCGACGGTAGAACATCAAGATCGTCACCACGCCGTTGTGCTGACGGAACTCCTCCTCGACGCTTTGCTGGATCGGAGCTCGGGGATCGTCATCGAGCTGTACGTGTGCTAAGAACTCGGTGGTGCCGGAGTAACGGTGCTTGGATCGGTCGGATCGGGAAGACGTACGACTACTTCCTCTATGTTGTGTCAACGCTTCCGCAGTCGGTCTGCGTGTGTACGTAGACAACACTCTCCCCTCTCGTTGCTGTGCATCACCATGATCTTGCGTGTGCATAGGAAAATTTTGAAATTACTACGTTCCCCATCAGGTTTATGATCAAGTTTATCTATGAACAATATTTGAATCTTCTCTAGATTCTTTTATGTATGATTGGTTATCTTTGCAAGTCTCTTTATTATCAGTTTGGTTTGGCCTACTAGATTGATCTTTCTTGCAATGGGAGAAGTGCTTAGCTTTGGGTTCAATCTTGCGGTGTCCTTTCCAAGTGATAGTAGGGGCAGCAAGGCACGTATTGTATTGTTGCCATCGAGGATAACAAGATGGGGTTTATATCATATTGCATGAGTTATCCCTCTACATCATGTCATCTTACTTAAAGCGTTACTCTGTTCTTTTGAACTTAATACTCTAGATGCATGCTGGATAGCGGTCGATGTGTGGGTAATAATAGTAGATGCAGGCAGGAGTCGGTCTACTTGTCTCGGACGTGATGCTTATATACATGATCATACCTAGATATTCTCATAACTATGCTCAATTCTGTCAATTTCTCAACAGTAATTTATTTACCCATCGTAATACTTATGCTCTCGAGAGAAGCCACTAGTGAAACCTATGGCCCTCGGGTCTATTTTCCATCATATTAATCTCCCGTTAACAAGGTATTTCTGGTGCCATTTTTATTTCGCTTTATTTACTTTGCATCTTTATCATAAAAATACCAAAAATATTATCTTATCATATCTATCAGATCTCACTTTCGTAAGTGACCGTGAAGGGATTGACAACCCCTTTATTGCATTGGTTGCGAGGATTTTGTTTGTTTGTGTAGGTGCGAAGGACCATCCGTTTAACCGTGAGGGTCGGCTCTGATACCAACTTGTAACGCCCCGGACATACCCGCCAGTGGTCGTCACTCCTGGCTGGATCTAGACTGGTCCCATAGATCAATACTAGTCTTTTCTGCGCACTTTGTCCTCACTCGTGCGCACCCGGGAGCAACTTCCTGGTCGGTCACCCATCCTGACACTACTCCAAGCTGAGCACGCTTAACTTTGGAGTTCTGTCCGAATGGGCTCCCGGAAAAGAAGGAATTCCTTATTGATATGAGTAGTCTATCATCCCTAATAAGCCAGGCTATCACAGCCTCCTACTGGATTGATACCTTGGTTCTCAAAAATTGAGGGAAATACTTACGCTACTTTGCTGCATCACCCTTTCCTCTTCAAGGGAAAACTAACGCAGTGCTCAAGAGGTAGCAAGAAGGATTTCTGGCGCCGTTGCCGGGGAGTCTACACAAAAGTCAACATACCAAGTACCCATCACAAACCTTTATCTCCCACATTACATTATTTGCCATTTGCCTCTCGTTTTTCTCTCCCCCACTTCACCCTTGCCGCTTTATTCGCCCTCTTTTTCATTTGCCCTCTCTCTCTTCCGTTCGCCTCTTTTTTGCTCGCTTCTTGTTTGCTCGTGTGTTGGATTGCTTGCTTATCACGATGGCTCAAGATAATACCAAATTGTGTGACTTTACTAATACCAACAGCAATGATTTTCTTAGCACTCCGATTGCTCCTCTTACCGATACCGAATCTTGTGAAATTAATGCTGCTTTGTTGAATCTTGTCATGAAAGATCAATTAGCCGGCCTTCCTAGTGAAGATGCCGCTACCCATCTTAATAGCTTCGTTGATTTGTGTGATATTCAAAATAAGAAAGATGTGGACAATGATATTGTTAAATTGAAGCTATTTCCTTTTTCGCTTAGAGATCATGCTAAAGCTTGGTTTTCGTCTTTGCCTAAAAATAGTATTGATTCTTGGAATAAGTGCAAAGATGCCTTTATCTCTAAGTATTTTCCTCCCGCTAAGATCATCTCCCTTAGAAACGATATCATGAATTTTAAGCAACTTGATCATGAACATGTTGCACAATCTTGGGAGAGTATGAAATTAATGATACATAATTGCACTACACATGGTTTGAATTTGTGGATGATTATACAAAAAATTTATGCCGGATTGAATTTTGCTTCTAGAAATCTTTTAGATTCGGCCACGTTAGGCACTTTTAGGGAAATCACTTTAGGAGAAGCTACTAAATCCTAGATAATATTATGGTTAATTATTCTCAATGGCACACTAAAATATCTACTAATAAGGAAGTGCATGCGATAGACGAAATTAATGTTTTGAGTGGGAAGATGGATGAACTTATGAAATTATTTGCTAATAAAAGTGTTTCTTCTGATCCTTATGATATGCCTTTGTCTACTTTGATTGAGAATAATAATGAATCTATGGAAGTGAATTTTGTTGGTAGAAATAATTTTGGTAACAACGCGTATAGAGGAAACTTTAATCCTAGGCCGTATCCTAGTAATTCCTCTAATAATTATGGAATTCCTACAACAATTCTTATGGAAATTTTAATAAGATTCCCTCTAAATTTGAGACTAGTGTTAAGGAGTTTATGAATTCGCAAAATAATTTCAATGCTTTGCTTGAAGAAAAATTGCTTAAAGTTGATGAATTGGCTAGGAACGTTAATAGAATTTCTCTCGATGTTGATTCTTTGAAACTTAGATCTATTCCACCTAAGCATGATATCAATGAGTCTCTCAAGGCCATGAGAATTTCCATTGATGAGTGCAAAGAAAGAACCGCTAGGATGCGTGCTAAGAAAGATTGTTTTGTGAAAGCGTGTTCTTCTAGTTTCTATGAAAATAAAGATGAAGATCTAAAAGTTATTGATGTGTCCCCTATTAAATATATTTTTTGCAATATGAATCTTGATAATGATGGGACTGAATATGATCCACCTTTACCTAGAAGGCGTTCCAAAAATTCGGAGTTTTTAGATCTTGATGCAAAAATTGGTAGAAGTGGGATTGAAGAGATCAAAACCCTAGATATTAATGAACCCACTATCTTGGATTCCAAGGATTTTAATTATGATAATTGCTCTTTGATAGATTGTATTTCCTTGTTGCAATCCGTGCTAAATTCTCCACATGCTTATAGTCAAAATAAAGCCTTTACCAAACATATCGTTGATGCTTTGATGCAATCTTATGAAGAAAAACTTGAGTTGGAAGTTTCTGTCCCTAGAAAACTTTATGATGAGTGGGAACCTAATATTAAAATTAAAATTAAAGATCATGAATGCTATGATTTGTGTGATTTGGGTGCTAGTGTTTCCACGATTCCAAAGACTTTGTGTGATTTGCTAGGTTTCTGTAATTTTGATGATTGCTCTTTAAACTTGCACCTTGCGGATTCCACCATTGGGAAGAATTAATGATGTTCTTATTGTTGCAAATAGGAATTATGTGCCCATAGATTTTATTGTTCTTGATATAGATTGCAATCCTTCATGTCCTATTATTCTTGGTAGACCTTTCCTTAGAACGACTGGTGCAATTATTGATATGAAGGAAGGGAATATTAGATTCCAATTTCCGTTAAGGAAAGGCATGGAACACTTACCTAGAAAGAAAATAAAATTACCTTATGAATCTATTATGAGATCCACTTAAATAATTGCCTACCAAAGGTGGCAATACCTAGATCTATCTTCACTTTTATGCCTAGCTAGGGGCGTTAAATGATAGTGCTTGTTGGGAGGCAACCCAATTTTATTTTTATTCCTTGCTTTTTGCTCCTGTTTAGTAATAAATAATTTGTCTAGACTCTGATTTGGTTGTGTTTTTTGTGTTTAATTAGTGTTTGTGCCAAGTAGAACCGTTGGGAAGACTTGGGGAAAGTCTTTTTGATCTTGCTGTAAAAAATAGAAACTTTAGCGCTCACGAGAATTGCTGCCACTTTTATTTGGAAAGTGATATTTAGTTAATTGTTTTTGAAGATGATTAATATATAAATACTCACGTCCAGCAATTTATTTTATAATTTTAGGGGTTCCATAAGTTTGCGTTAGCTACAGATTACTACAGATTGTTATGTTTTTGACAAATTCTGTTTTTCGTGTGTTGTTTGCTTATTTTGATGAATCTATGGCTAGTAAAATAGTTTATAAACCATAGAGAAGTTGGAATACAGTAGGTTTAACACCAATATAAATAAATAATGAGTTCATTACAGTACCTTGAAGTGGTGTTTTGTTTTCTTTCGCTAACCGAGCTCACGAGATTTTCTATTTTGAGTTTTGTGTTGTGAAGTTTTCAAGTTTTGGGTTAAGTTTTGATGGATTATGGAACAAGGAGTGGCAAGAGCCTAATCTTGTGGATTCCCATGGCACCCCAAGGTAAAATTCAAGGACACCCAAAATCCTAAGCTTGGGGATGCCCCGGAAGGCATCCCCTCTTTCGTCTTCGTCTATCGGTAACTTTACTTGGAGCTATATTTTTATTCGCCATATGATATGTGTTTTGCTTGGAGCGTCTTGTATGATTTGAGTCTTTTCTTTTTAGTTTACCACAATCATCCTTGTTGTACACACCTTTTTAGAGAGACTCACATGATTTGAAAATTGTTAGAATACTCTATGTGCTTCACTTATATCTTTTGAGTTATATAGTTTTTGCTCTAGTGATTCACTTATATCTTTTAGAGCACAGTGGTGGATTTGTTTTATAGAAACTATTGTTCTCTCATGCTTCACTTAGATTATTTTGAGAGTCCTACAAAACAGCGTGATAATTTGCTTTAATTATGATAGGCATTCAAGATTAGTAAAAAAAATCTTATGAGTGTGTTGAATACTATGAGAAGTCTGATACTTGATAATTGTTTTGAGATATGGAGATGGTGATATTAGAGTCATGCTAGTTGAGTAGTTGTGAATTTGAGAAATACTTGTGTTGAAGTTTGTGATTCCCGTAGCATGCACGTATGGTGAACCATTATGTGATGAAGTCGGAGGATGATTTATTTAT
Source organism: Triticum aestivum (assembly GCF_018294505.1). Classification (NCBI taxonomy): domain Eukaryota; kingdom Viridiplantae; phylum Streptophyta; class Magnoliopsida; order Poales; family Poaceae; genus Triticum; species Triticum aestivum. The sequence continues at coordinate 597,148,122 of NC_057812.1, forward strand.
TGATTGTCTTCCTTATGAGTGGCGGTCGGGGACGAGCGATGGTCTTTTCCTACCAATCTATCCCCCTAGGAGCATGCGTGTAATACTTTGTTTTGATAACTAATAGGTTTTTGCAATAAGTATGTGAGTTCTTTATGACTAATGTTGAGTCCATGGATTATACGCACTCTCACCCTTCCACCATTGCTAGCCTCTCTAATACCGCGTACTTTTCGTCGGTATCATATACCCACCATATACCTTCCTCAAAACAGCCACCATACCTACCTATTATGGTATTTCCATAGCCATTCCAAGATATATTGCCATGCAACTTTCCACCATTCCGTTTACTATGACACGCTCCATGATTGTCATATTGCTTTGCATGATCATGTAGTTGACATTGTATTTGTGGCAAAGCCACCGTTCATAATTCTTTCATACATGTCACTCTTGATTCATTGCATATCCCGGTATACCGCCGAAGGCATTCACATAGAGTCATAGTTTGTTCTAAGTATTAAGTTGTAATTGTTGAGTTGTAAGTAAATAAAAGTGTGATGATCATCATTTTTAGAGCATTGTCCCAAGTGAGGAAAGGATGATGGAGACTATGATTCCCCCACAAGTCGGGATGAGACTCCGGACTAAAAAAATGAGAGAAAAAGAGAGAAGGGACAATGCTACTATCCTTTTACCACACTTGTGCTTCAAAGTAGCACCATGATCTTCATGATAGAGAGTCTCCTATGATATCACTTTCATATACTAGTGGGAATTTTTCATTATAGAACTTGGCTTGTATATTCCAATGATGGGCTTCCTCAAAATGCCCTGGGTCTTCATGAGCAAGTGAGTTGGATGCACACCCACTTAGTTCCGTTTGTTGAGCTTTCATATACTTATAGCTCTAGTGCATCCGTTGCATGGCAATCCCTGCTCACTCACATTGATATCTATTAATGGGCATCTCCATAGCTCATTGATACGCCTAGTTAATGTGAGATTATCTTCTCTTTTTTGTCTTCTCCACAACCACCATTCTATTCCACATATAGTGCTATGTCCATGGCTCACGCTCATGTATTGCATGAAGATTGAAAAAGTTTGAGAACACCAAGAGTATGAAACAATTGCTTGGCTTGTCATCGGGGTTGTGCATGATTTAAATACTTTGTGTGGTGAAGATAGAGGATAACCAGACTATATGATTTTGTAGGGATAACTTTCTTTGGCCATGTTATATTGAGAAGACATAATTGCTTATTTAGTATGCTTGAAGTATTATTATTTCCATGTCAACATTAAACTTTTGTCTTGAATCTTTCGGATCTGAATATTCATACCACAATTAAGAGAGTTACATTGAAATTATGCCAAGTAGCATTCCACATCAAAAATTTTGTTTTTATCATTTACCTACTCAAGGACGAGTAGGAATTAAGCTTGGCGATGCTTGATAGGTCTCCAACGTATCTATAATTTTTTATTGTTCCATGCTATATTATATTCTGTTTTGGACATTATTGGGCTTTATTATACACTTTTATATTATTTTTGGGACTAATCTATTAACCGGAGGCCCAGCCCAGAATTGTTGTTTTTTGCCTATTTCAGAGTTTTGCAGAAAAAGAATATCAAACGGAGTCCAAACAGAATGAAACCTTCGGGAACATGATTTTTGGAACGAACGTGATCCAGAGGACTTGGACCCTACGTCAAGAAAGCTATCAGGAAGGCACAAGGTAGGGGCGCGCCTACCCCCCACGCGCGCCCTCCACCCACGTGGGGCCCATGTTGCTCCACCGACGTACTTCTACCTCCTATATATACCTACGTACCCCCAAACTACCAGATACGGAGCCAAAAACCTAATTCCACCGCTGCAACCTTCTGTACCCGTGAGATCCCATCTTTGGGCCTTTTCCGGAGCTCCGCCGGAGGGGGCATCGATCATGGAGGGCTTCTACATCAACACCATAGCCTCTCCGATGATGTGTGAGTAGTTTATCTCAGACCTTCGGGTCCATAGTTATTAGCTAGATGGCTTCTTCTCTCTTTTTGGATCTCAATACAAAGTTCTCCACGTTTCTCGTGGAGATCTATTCGATGCAATCTTCTTTTGTGGTGTGTTTGTTGAGATCGATGAATTGTGGGTTTATGATCAAGTTTATCTATGAACAATATTTGAATCTTCTCTGAATTCTTTTATGTATGATTGGTTATCTTTGCAAATCTCTTCGAATTATCAGTTTGGTTTGGCCTACTAGATTGATCTTTCTTGCAATGGGAGAAGTGCTTAGCTTTGGGTTCAATCTTGTGGTGTCCTTTCCCAGTGACAGTAGGGGAAGCAAGGCACGTATTGTATTGTTGCCATCGAGGATAACAAGATGGGGTTTATATCATATTGCATGAGTTTATCCCTCTACATCATGTCATCTTACTTAAAGCGTTACTCTGTTCTTTTGAACTTAATACTCTAGATGCATGCTGGATAGCGGTCGCTGTGTGGAGTAATAGTAGTAGATGCAGGCAGGAGTCGGTCTACTTGTCTCGGACGTGACGCCTATATACATGATCATACCTAGATATTCTCATAACTATGCTCAATTCTGTCAATTGCTCAACAATAATTTGTTTATCCACCGTAATACTTATGCTCTTGAGAGAATCCATTAGTGAAACCTATGGCCCCCGGGTCTATTTTCCATCATATTAATCTCCTGTTAACAAGCTATTTCTAGTGCCGTTTTAGTTTGCTTTATTTACTTTGCATCTTTATCATAAAAATACCAAAAATATTATCTTATCATATCTATTAGATCTCACTTTCGTAAGTGACCGTGAAGGGATTGACAACCCCTTTATTGTGTTGGTTGCGAGGATTTTATTTGTTTGTGTAGGTGCGAGGGACTCGTGCGTGGCCTCCTACTGGATTGATACCTTGGTTCGCAAAAACTGAGGGAAATACTTACGCTACTTTGCTGCTTCACCCTTTCCTCTTCAAGGGAAAACCAACGTAGTGCTCAAGAGATAGCAGATGATTGTGGTAAACTAGAAAGCAAAGACTCAAATCATACAAGACACTCCAAGCAAAACACATATCATGTGGTGAATAAAAATAGAGCCTCAAGTAAAGTTACCGATAGAAGAAGACAAAAGAGGGTATGCCTTCCGGGGCATCCCCAAGCTTAGGCTTTTGGTTGTCCTTGAATTTTACCTTGGGGTGCCCTGGGAATCCCCAAGCTTAGGCTCTTGCCACTCCTTGTTCCATAATCCATCAAATCTTTACCCAAAACTTGAAATCTTCACAACACAAAACTTAAACAAAAAATCTCATGAGCTCCTTTAGTATAAGAAAACAAACCACCACTTAAGGTACTGTAATGAACTCATTCTTTATTTATTTTGGTGTTAAACCTACTGTATTCCAACTTCTCTATGGTTCATAACCTCCGATGCTAGACATAGATTCATCAAAATAAGCAGACAACACGCGAAAAACAGAATCTGTCAAATACAGAACAGTATGTAGTAATATGTAGGTTTCGAATACTTATGTAACCCTAAAAATTCTAAAATAAATTGCTGAACGTGAGGAATTAATCTATTAATCATCTTCAAAAAGAATAAACCTAATCGTGCTCTCCAGTAAAAAATGGCAGCAAATCTCGTGAGCGCTAAAGTTTCTCTTTTTTACAGCGAGATCGCAAAGACTTTCCCCAAGCCTTCCCAAAGGTTCTACTTGGCACAAACACTAATTAAAAGCATAAAAACACATCTAAACAGAGGCTAGATGAATTATTTATTTACTAAACAGAACCAGAAAGCAAGAGACAAAAATAAAATTGGGTTGCCTCCCAACAAGCGCTATCGTTTAACGCCCCTAGCTAGGCATAAAAGCAAGAATAGATCTAGGTATTATCATCTTTGGTATGCAATCCATAAATGGCTCTCATGATAGATTCGTAAGGTAATTTAATTTTCTTTCTAGGAAAGTGTTCCATGCATTTCCTTAATGAAAATTGGAATCTAATATTTCCTTCCTTCATATAAATAATTGCACCAATCGTTCTAAGGAAAGGTCTACCAAGAATAATGGGACATGTAGGATTGCAATCTATATCAAGAACAATGAAATCTACGGGCACATAATTCCTATTTTCAACAATAAGAACATCTTTAATTCTTCCCATAGGTTTCTTAATAGTGGAATCAGCGAGGTGCAAATTTAAAGAACAATCATCAAATTCATGGAAACCTAACACATCACACAAAGTTTTTGGAATCATGGAAACGCTAGCGCCCAAATCACATAAAGCATAGCATTCATAATCTTTAATTTTAATTTTAATAGTGGGTTCCCACTCATCATAAAGTTTTCTAGGGATAAAACTTCCAATTCAAGCTTTTCTTCATAAAATTGCATTAAAGCATCAACGATATGTTTAGTGAAAGCTTTATTTTGATTATAAGCATGCGGAGAATTTAGCACGGATTGCAACAAGGATATACAATCTATTAAAGAACAATTTTATCATAATTAAATTCCTTGAAATCCAAAATAGTGGATTCATTGCTATCTAAAGTTTTAACCTCATCAATCTCACTTTTACCAATTTTTGCATCAAGATCTAAAAACTCCGAATCATTGGGACGCCTTTTAACTAAAGTTGACTCATCTCCAGTACCATCATTATCAAGATTCTTATTGCAAAACAAAGATTTAATAGGAGACACATCAATCACTTTTAGATGTTCATCCTTATTATCATCAAAACTAGAAGAACACGCTTCTATAAAGCAATCTTTTTAGCACGCATCCTAGCGGTTCTTTCTTTGCACTCATCAATGGAAATTCTCATGGCTTTGAGAGACTCATTGATATCATGCTTAGGTGGAATATATCTAAGTTTCAAAGAATCAACATCAAGAGAAATTATATCCACGTTCCTAGCCAACTCATCAATCTTAGACAGTTTTTCTTCAATCAAAGCATTGAAACTCTATTGCGAACTAATAAATTCTTTAATATTATATTCAAAATCAGAGGGCATATTATTATAATTTCCATAAGAATTGTTGTAGGAATTACCATAATTATTAGAGGAATTACTAGGAAACGACCAAGGATTAAAATTACCTCTATACGTGTTATTACCAAAATTGTTCCTACCAACAAAATTCACATCCATAGATTCATTATTATTCTCAATCAAAGTAGAAAAAGTCATATCATTAGGATCATAATAAACACTCTTATTAGCAAACAATTTCGTAAGTTCATCCATCTTTCCACTTAAAACATTAATTTCTTCTATTGCATGCACCTTTTTACTAGTAGATCTTTCAGCGTGTCATTGAGAATAATTAACCATAATATTATCTAGGAGTTTGGTAGCTTCTCCTAAAGTGATTTCCATAAAAGTGGCTCTCGCGGCCGAATCTAAAAGATTTCTAGAAGCAAAATGCAATCCGACATAAATTTTTTGTATAATCATCCAAAGATTCAAACCATGTGTAGGGCAATTACGTATCATTAATTTTATCCTCTCCCATGTTTGTGCAACATGTTCATGATCAAGTTGCTTAAAACTCATAATATCGTTTCTAATAGAGATGATCTTAGCGGGAGGAAAATACTTAGAGATAAAAGCATCTTTGCACTTATTCCATGAATCGATACTATCTTTAGGCAAAGACGAAAAAGAGGTTTTAGCATGATCTCTAAGCGAAAACGGGAATAGCTTCAATTTAACAATATCATTATCCACATCTTTCTTATTTTGCATATCACACAAATCAACAAAGTTGTTTAGATGGGTAGCGGCATCTTCACTAGGAAGGCCGGAAAACGGATCTTTCATGACAAGATTCAGCAAATCAGTATCAATTTCACAAGATTCAGTATCGGTAAGAGGAGCAATCAGAGTGCTAATAAAATCATTATTGTTGGTATTAGAAAAGTCAGACAATTTAGTATTATCTTGAGCCATAGTGATAAACAATCCAACACAATCACACAAGAAGCAAGCGAAAAGAGACGAACTAGAAAAGAGAGGGGAACGGAAAAGGAGGGCAAATAAAACAGCAAGGGTGAAGTGGGGGAGAGGAAAACGAGAGGCAAATGGCAAATAATGTAATGCGAGGGATAAGAGTTTGTGATGGGTACTTGGTACGTCTTGACTTGTGTGTAGATCTCCCCGGCAACGGCGCCAGAAATCCTTCTTGCTACCTCTTGAGCACTGTGTTGGTTTTCCCTTGAAGAGGAAAAGGTGATGCAGCAAAGTAGCATAAGTATTTCCCTCAGTTTTTGAGAACCAAGGTATCAATCTAGTAGGAGACTACACGCAAGTCCCTCGTATCTACACAAACAAATAAGAACCTCGCAACCAACACGATAAAGGGGTTGTCAATCCCTTCATGGTCACTTACGAGAGTGAGATCTGATACAGATAATAATAATAAGATAAATATTTTTTGGTTTTTTTATGATATAGATTGGAAAATAAAGATTGCAAAATAAATGGCAATAGAAATAGCTTGTTGACGGGAGATTAATATAAAGGAGAATAGACCCGGGGGCCATAGGTTTCACTAGTGGCTTCTCTCAAGATAGCATAAGTATTACGGTGGGTGAACAAATTACTGTCGAGCAATTGATAGAAAAGTGCATAATTATGAGAATATCTAGGCATGATCATGTATATAGGTATCACGTCCGAGACAAGTAGACCGAAACGATTCTGCATCTACTACTATTACCCCACACATCGACCGCTATCCAGCATGAATCTACAGTATTAAGTTCATAAGAACAGAGTAATGCATTAGGCAAGATGGCATGATGTAGAGGGATAAACTCAAGCAATATGATATAAACCCCATATTTTTATCCTCGATGGCAACAATACAATACGTGCCTTGCTTCCCCTGCTGTCACTAGGAAAGGACACCACAAGATTGAACCCAAAGCTAAGCACTTCTCCCATTGCAAGAAAGATCAATCTAGTAGGCCAAACCAAACTGATAATTCGAAGAGACTTGCAAAGATAACCAATCATACATAAAAGATTTCAGAGAAGAATCAAATATTGTTCATAGATAAACTTGATCATAAACCCACAATTCATCGGATCTCGACAAACACACCGCAAAAACAGTTACGTCAAATAGATCTCCAAGAAGATCAAGGAGAACATTGTATTGAGATCCAAAGAGAGAGAAGAAGCCATCTAGCTAATAACTATGGACCCAAAGGTCTGAAGTAAACTACTCACACATCATCGAAGAGGCTATGGTGTTGATGTAGAAGCCCTCCGTGATTGATTCCCCCTCCGGTGGAGCTCCGGAAAAGGCCCCAAGATGGGATCTCTTGTGTACAGAAGGTTGCGGCGGTGGAAATAGGGTTTCGTGGTGCTCCTGGATGTTTTCGGGGTATATGGATATATATAGGAGGAAGAAGTAGGTCGGTGGAGCCACGAGGGGCCCACGAGGGGTGGTGGGCGCGCCCAGGGGGGTAGGCACGCCCCCCTACCTCGTGGCCTCCTCGTTGGTTTCTTGACGTCCACTCCAAGTCCCCTGGATCACGTTTGTCCCAAAAATAACTCTCCCGAAGGTTTCATTCCATTTGGATTCCGTTTGATATTTCTTTTCTGCGAAACACTGAAATAGGAAAAGAAACAACAATTTGCACTGGGCCTTGGGTTAGTAGGTTAGTCCCAAAAATAATATAAAAGTGTATAAATAAGCCCATTAACATCCAAAACAGATAATATAATAGCATGGAACAATCAAAAATTATAGATACGTTGGAGACGTATCAAGGTGGTAGGGCCTGGTGTTCGGCATAAGTAGCCGCTTTATCTCGCCCACGTGGTGGTCGGTCTGGTTCATCAGCGCGGTCATATCTCGACGGTATTGGCTCAAGGGCCTCGTCGTCGAATTGTGGTAGTAGCCGACGCTTTGGATAACTCTTTGTTGGGCGCTCGAAGCCGTATTCTTCAGTAGCTAGGACTTTGGTCCATTTGTCATTGAGGGTATCCTATTCGGCTTGGAGATGTTGCTGCTTCTTCTTTAGGCTTCACGCAGTTGCGATTAGCTGACGCTTAAAGCGCTGTTGCTCGAGGGGTTTCTCTGGCACGATGAAGTCTTTGTTGCCGAGGCTGACATCATCCTCGGAGATCGGTAGATAGTTACTATCTTCCGAATCCTCATTCCCGACCGGCTCATCGGGGTTGATTTTTCCCTCCTCCCAATCATCATGTTCGAACGTAGGCTCGACGGGTTCGTCGGGATCCTCGGCATTGTCTGGAGTGTTATTGTCTCCGGTGCCGGTATTATTGTCCTTTTCATGACGCGATTTTGAGCGGCGTCGCTGACATCGATGTTTCGGTGGTGCATCCGTGGGCTTGTCCTCACTCGGATCTTTCTGGCCTTCGTCGTCGTCCTCTTTAGGTGTATCCACCATATATACATTATATGTGGAGGTAGCCATCCAGCGTCCGGTGAATGACGGGTCTGGCTTTGTTTGTCTCCGGCATCGTCGTCCATACCGTCGATGTATTCGGAGGTGTAATCTAGCATGTCGGTCAAATCCTCGACAGTGGCTATTAAGTGGGTGGTGGCTGAGACGTAAAATTCCCCGCTCTCAGCCCCTAGTCCGGGTTGGGCATAGTTTGGAGGTGACGCTTACTTAATGGCGAGGGATCGCATTAAGTCTAAGGCCTCGTTTAATAGCGAAGGCCGGACGGGGGACCGAGGACCTACAGGGCTAGGCACGGTAGATTTTAGGTTGTGCTCACCAGATGCGGGCCTCGAGAGTTCGGAGTTTGCATCCTGAGGCGGGTTTGGCTGTCCGATGATAGGGAGAGTACTGTTTGACTCCAGGCTTGCCGACATAGCTGCCTCCGGGTCTTCAGAGAAAAGTTCCATAGTAGGAGAGGGTCCGGTGGGTTTTAGATACCCATCTTTGGATGAAGTAGTTTGCCCTGGATCTATGGCCTAGGCAAGGATGATAGTTGGTCCTTGATCAGTGCCTGATGACGAGTCCGATGAGTTTCCCTCTTGGAACAGAGGAACAATGGCCGAGGCCGTGAACCCATCGAAGATCAAGTCTCCTCGGACGTCGGCGACGTAATTCAGGATCCCAAATCTGATCTGATGACCAGGGGCATAGCTGTCGATCTGTTCGAGATGACCAATCGAATTGGCGCGCAGAGCGAAGCCGTCGAACACGAAAAGTTGACCGGGGAGGAAGGTTTCCCTGGAAACAACATCGTTGTTGATGATTGAACGAGCCATCGGACCTTCTACTGACGACATAGTGGAACTCTCAATGAAAGCACCAATGTCGATGTCAAAACCGGCCGATCTCGGGTAGGGGGTCCCGAACTGTGCGTCTGAGGATCGAAGGTAAGAGGAAACAAAGGGGACACGATGTTTACCTAGGTTCGGGCCCTCTTAATGAAGGTAAAACCCTACTTCCTGCTTGATTGACTTTGATGAGTATAGGGGTTACAAGAGTTGATCTACCTCTAGATCATAATGGCTAAACCCTAGTTGTCTTGCCTATGTAAATTCTGATAGCCTCTACAGACTAACCCCTTTGGTTTATATAGACACCAGAGGGACCTAGGGTTGTACATGGTCGGTTTACAGAGAAAGGAAAGCACACATCCGGACGCCAATCGTGCCATCCACACAAAGGAGAGTCCCATCCGGACATGGGGGAAGGCCCTCTACCTTGTATCTTCACGACCCATCAGTCCGGCCCATGTCACATAGCCCGGACACCCGAGGACCCCATAATCCAGCACTCCCTCAGTCGTGGCCTCACAAGATCTCTGGATCTGGCACTCTTTCTTCGGAATAGCCGGATCACACAATGATTCAACGTGCTTCAAGGCTCTCATGAGTTTGCAAGGCCTGCCGAAGGGAACTGCCTGAAGGTCAACGTTAACATAAATAGCCACAACTATAACAAATGATACTATCTAGCTGACGATATCTATCCTGAGTAAACTACTATGGTGAAGACAATCTCCAACCATGTAGGAGAGAAGAGGAAGAGATTTGCCCAAGAGCAAGAGAGTGCTAGGAATGATGTGGAACATGCCTTCGGTGTTCTGTGATCTCGATAGGGCATCGTTCGGTATCCTGCTAGAACATGGAGTACCAAAAAGTTATGGGAGATGACTGCTTGTGTGCTCATGCACGATATGATCATAGAGGATGAGCGCCTGGAACGTCTCTATGACCAAGGGTTTCCGTTTCAGGGCGACAATGTCGTGCCTGAGCACGGAGGAGCGGCAACGTTTGCACAGTTCACCCAATTTCATCATCAAATGCGTGATTGAAAAACTCACATTCAGCTGCAAAATGATTTGGTTGAGTATATGTGGGCTCACGTTGACAACATTCAGATGCATCTTTTTTTAAATGTATTTGAGACAATTTAATTTGGCCTGTAAACTATGATATATTTATTTGGCTTGTAAACTTTGCTATATTGTTTGATTGTGAAACCATGTAAGATGTTTGTATTTTGTTTGAATTATGTTTGAAAAAACATGCATGGCCGGCCGCAAGGGCGAAAATGGATCCAAACGCAAAAATAGACGGACAATGAGCGGACGACAGACCCAAACGAACAAAAAACGAACAAAGCACGTGTCGCGCGTTGGAGTTGCTCTTATTAACATTATAATACTATAGATTGAGATTGACATGTACATAGTATACGGGACATTTTTGTCTTGGGTCCGCCTCTGATGTCGAGTCTTTGAATCCATTAGTTAGATTTGCATGTCTCTGATCCCGGATCCTGACAATATTTAACTTCAAAGTACTCTAGGCATTCATACAGTTTTACTAAGTCTCAGTCGATTGATATCTCGTTAAGTGTCAATTGATACCATATTCATGAGATCTTACATTAAGATCTATGCAATTTTTCTTCTTTAGATTTTTTTTCTTTTGTTTGTTATGTTACTTAACTAAGACTTATTTAAATCTCAGTTGATTGAGACCTAGCCACACCCTGCTCATGACTAAACCAGATCACAGACCGGCGAATACAACTACCGTACTTTACCAGATCATGCAGGGAGCAAGGAGCAACTGCCGGCGAACATCATATCCACGTGAGCACGTGTCACCCCAGCTTGCGTCCCTGAGCACGTATGTGAAAAGACGGTGAGGTGGAGCCCGATGCCATTGTCGCAGAACCGCAGAATAGCGTGAGAAACTATACAACCGTGTGGTGATGGACTAACGATTCTCCGACCTTTGTTATCAGAAAAAGAGGTAGGTTCAAATGGTCAAAGATGCAGTCACATTTCACCAACCAGGATGCCGCTTTCTCGAGAATTTTATATCCCGGCAGGAAGACTTGCAGCACAATGTGCTGGTCACTTAGAGCAACTTCAAAAAGGCGACTCATTCATTCGTCTGTATTTATTGGAGTCAGCACGGATAAAAGTAGTGCCCAACTTACCGACTCAAACCTAAATCACATTCGCTTCGCGTCCGCCCCGACGCATTTGCGGTCCAAATTTGCGTTCCAATTGCGTCGACGTGGACGCGGAACGGACGCCACGCGCGCCTTCTCGGTGCCCGCCGCGTACCCATCTGGCAGCCGTCCAACTACCCGTTATTCACGCAGTCAACTTAATTTATGACCACGAACCCACGCGTCAACGACGACGATCGTCCTTTTTTAAGCCTGCCGTGCGGCGGGGCCGTCCTTATCCAAACTCATCGTCCATATCTAGCCAGTTCTGCTCTCCCGTCGTCGGCAAAACCTAGCCACCACCAACACAGTGAGATGGGGCTCTTCTCTGGCACCGGCAGCAGCAAGGCCAAGGGTAAGGCCCCTGCCGTCCCTTTCCCATCGGAGCTCCTCCCGCCTCCGTCGGCACCGGCTCGCCGGTAGAGGCAGCGCGTGAACGTGCCAGTGCATCAGGCGGAGTGGCACTGGCAGCACCGCGTGCCTCCACCCTGCCGCACGACTGTCATCTGGATCCAGAGAGGATCCCAGTGTCGACGGCGTCGCGGTCCGCTAGGGCGCACGCGGAGGAGGTGCGGCGCCGGCGGGCGCCGCTGACGCCAGAGCAGCGCCACGACGACACCTACGCCATCGACTCGCCGAACTGGAAGCGGTGGTTCGCCTTCGAGGACGAGGAGGCGAGGCGCAGCGGCGTGCGAGGTCGACTGCAGCTTGCCGCCGCCCCCACTCGTCGTCCGCGAGGAGGACCAAACGGCGGAGGACGCCTACCAGGCGGCCCTTGCGGCGGTCTACCGCGAGAGCGAGGAGGACGAGCGGCGCAGGGTGCAGGTGGCGGAGGAAGAGGAGGCCCGGTACGAGGCGGCCATGGTGCAGGCCATTGCCCTCTCCGCGGCCGGCGACTGCGTGGTGACGCCGGTGGCCCCGTCGTCCCCTCCCCGACGCCGTGTCAAGGCCGACCCGGAGCCGCAGCCGGAGCCTGAGCCGGAGCCGTCCCCGATCGAGCGCTACTACCGGACGGGAGTACTGCGCGAGTAGGTGTCCACGCCACCGGTTTGGATGGGGGCGACGCCGGCGCAGGAGGCGGCCTACCTCGAGATGTGGCGCTAGCGACGGCTGGCCGAGGAGCGTCGTCGCGGCGAGTACGAGGAAATGCTCGAGCGCGACCTTAAGGAGGAGCAACGCGAGGCTGAGGAGGAGGCGCGGCAGGCCGCGGCTGCACAGGTGGCCGCACAGCCCCCCACGCTGTCATTGCCTGCGCCGGAACAGTCCCCCGCCCCGGCACTGCCCGTGCCGGAACAGCTGCCCGCGGCCTACATCGCCGCCGCCTGTAACACGGCATTCCCCTGGCCGGCCCTGCGCCGACGTTAATCGACCTTACCGACCCGGAGGAGAAGGAGGAGGAGGACGACGCCTAGTTCGGCCCCTGGCCATGCATGCACTCGTTCGGCCCCATTACGTTCGTTAGATCGATCGGCTAGCACCTCGCGGCGCACAACGGGCGAAGCATGGATTATAGTATCGTGTGGATTGTGGAGCAGGTGATGTTGTGACATATAGTGCATCAAAACCGTGGGTCGATTCGCTAGTCAATATTGTATGAGTATTTGTTCGTATAATACTACATGGTGGTAGGTACATGTGCTTCCGGGTTGTTTCCGCATGTATGGGAGTGAGGATTAGTCAATGCATACGGACGGAGATGTTTTCAACTCTTGGGTCCCCGGGATTCTTAATAATGCGGGATAAAAAAATATAAGATTGGAAGGAGATGCTATGTTGACCCTGCACGAATTGAAAACACAAGAATCAACAATGGAAGGTGTTTGGGTGAGTTTTCGATGAGCTCGGCATATCAGGCACTATGCTGGTCGCGCATCATCCCCTGGCTTTCTCCTCTGTGGAAGGAACCATTGCCCTTGAAGATTAAGATTTTTGTGTGGCAACTACAACGAGACCGCATCCCCTAAGGGACCGAGGTGCTTAAGCGGCATGGCCCCGGTGATGGCATTTGCCCCCCTTTGTGCGGTCTTGGAAATCAGGACCCACATCCTATTCTCGGGCACGCCAGCACGGGTCCTCTGAAGTTTCATCCGTGAGGCACTAGGGCCCGACTGGGAGGCCCTGGACTTTGCGGAGTTCCTTCAGGCCAGAGCTACCCAGCCTGGGCGGCATCGCCGCTTATTCTAACTAATCTTTGTGGCGATGTCGTGGACGTTGTGACGACACATAATAAAATGATGATTGAGCGGGCCTTTCCGCAGCAGGCCTCTGACTCCTTCAAAGTCCTTGTTTTTCTGTAGCATTGGCACCTGCTCTCTAGGCAGCGTGACCAGGATCGGTTCGGGCTCATTGCTAGCTGCTCTTCTGGCTACTGCGCATCGCTTATCTTCTTCGTAGGGCTGCATGTTGGTCGCCACTCGGTGGATTTTTTTCTTCTCGTGTCTCTTTTTTGGTGTGCATGTGTTGTTGCCCCAGCCGTCGTATTTGCTATGAAGTTTGGATGTTGGTTGTATGAATGGTTGCTTTATTTATAAAGCAGAGCGGTTCGAGAAGCACATGGAAAACCATGAACTTTCCTGTGGTATTATGAAAAATACAAAAGCTTTCCTATAGTATTAGTTAGCATAGCATAGTCTTAGGGGGGGTACTGATGAAGCTATGTATCTAGGGTAGGGTCATGGACCTGTCCTGACTGCCTTACCCAAGGACATCTCTAGAAGAAATCACCTTTCAATCGACTTGGAGGTGTTCCACTCGACAGACTCAAAGACACTCGACCAAGAAACAATCACTCGACCAGGATCCAACCACTCGACGGCCAGGAGACCTAAAGTCGCTCCGCACGCTAACGGTCGGTCATTAAGTAGCTTTTATGGTTATCATGGCACTTTATTAGGGGCGTTACCAGTAACGCCCGACCTTAATGTACTTAAAACCCTGCATAACTGAGGGCCGGAGGGGTCTGGCGAACTCTATATAAGCCACCCCCCTCCTCAGTGTAGAGGGTTCGCACCCCTGTAATTCATACACACATAATCCAGTCGACCGCCTCCGGGCTCCGAGACATAGGGCTATTACTTCCTCCGAGAAGGGCCTGAACTCGTAAACCTCGTGTACTTACAACTACTCCATAGCTAAGATCTTGCCTCTCCATACCTACCGCCCTACATTACTGTCAGACTTAGAACCACGACAGTTGGCGCCCACCGTGGGGCCATTGTCTTAGCGATTTGTTGGAGCAGTTGCGATCTTTTCCAATCCAAATCATCATGGTTTCGGGCGGAGTTTTGGTGGAGGGCCACGAGATCCGTCTCGGTGCGCTCACGTTCATCGCCGACGACTCCGCTTGGCTTCAGGAGGCTCCGCTCGACGTCTACGCACTCTCTATCCGCGGGGCAACGCACTTTCGCGCGTGCATTCGCGGCGTCCTCTTGCGGCAACCGTCGACCCATTACCGGTCGGCCCCTGTGTTGTCCTTCCTCCCTGTTTCCCGCCGGCGCAAGCGCTCCGGTCGATCGAGACTTCAGCGGTGGGTGAGACACGCGGTGGCACGCCAGTCGGCCACCCCTCAAGTCGCAACAATCGAGCCCGACGAATCCCTCTACGGCCTGTTTGACCTGTCGACTGGCTCCGTAGAGACCGCATCCGAGTGCGACAGCAGTGATCCGACGGCGGAGGTTCTGATGGTCGATGGACCACGCAGTCCTCTCAGTTTTCCCCGCACCGACGGAGGCGCAGGTGGAGGCGACCCGTCGCATCCTCATGAGGAATATCTCCCCGAGCCTCTCATGTCGCTGCAGAGAGAAGAACTTCGCCGCCGAAACATGGATGCACTGCACACTCCTATCGTTGGAGAAACCCCCGAGGCTCGTGCCTTGGAGGACGCACGCCTGGCAAACTTGGCTGAGCGCACTCGATTGGAGAACCTCCAGCAAGCACTCGACGAGCATGGGCGACAACGGGTTCCAGAATCTAGTCGACGTCAGCTCTTTCCACCCCCGCAGGTATATTGAACTCCAATTCAGAATTTAGCAGCTGCAGCCCGTATAGCAGAGTCAATTCAGCCTTCCCAGTCAGAGGCTGGCAGAGGCTTGCTGCAGATCAGAGCGTTACTCCGGGCAACAGGAGACCAGAATTCCGCTGTTTCTCAGTCGCGGAACAGGATTCATAGCAGATCCATTGCTGCAAACATAGTCCAGTCGGCTCATAGCCCAAGATCGCCCCAGAGGCGTGAGGGACGTGGGGACCGGCGTGATCAGTATGGGAACCATGAGCAGTATGATCACCGATTCGATCGTGACGATCGACGTCGAGTGCCTACCCCTCCCCCGAGGAGTGGATCGTGTGTGCCTCAACAGCAGGATGATAGGCGCCCTCAAGTGTTGGGCGAAGGATTCCAGTCGACCCCAGGGAACCAGGCTTTGATGCGAGATCCATTCTCGTTCAAGGTTTGGTCGACAGGAACAGAGCTCACCGAGAAGGTCACGACAGAGATGCACCTACCAGCAGCAGAGTACATGTTTCGGGGCCAGAGTGCTTTAGTAGAGCCATCAGGGCCGCTGTGATTCCTCCCAACTTCAGGTTGGCGACTGGAGTCAGTAAGTTCACTGGTGAGTCCAAGCCCGATACTTGGCTTGAAGACTACCGAGTGGCTGTCCAGATTGGCGGTGGCAATGATGAAGTGGCCATGAAGCACCTGCCTCTCATGTTGGAGGGCTCGGCCAGAGCGTGGCTGAATCAGTTAGCACCCAGCAGCATTTACACTTGGGAAGATCTCGCCCGAGTGTTTGTCACCACATTTGAAGGAACATGCAAGCGACCGGCAGGGCTGACGGAACTGCGGTCTTGCGTGCAGAAGCCGAATGAAACTTTGAGGGATTACATCCAGAGATGGATCACGTTACATCACACGGTAGAGAATGTGCCTGATCACCAAGCAGTCTGTGCCTTCAAAGAAGGCGTCAAGTACAGAGAACTGAATCTGAAATTCGGTCGAACCGGAGACATGTCTCTGAATCGGATGATGGAGATTGCCACCAAGTACGCTAATGGTGAAGATGAGGATCGACTCCGGAGTGGCAAGCACAAGTCAGTCGCCCAAGAAACCGGAGGAGGAAATTCCAATCGGAAACAGAAGCGGAAAGCCGAGCCAGCTGCTCCTGGGGAAGCCTTGGCTGTAACTCAAGGAAAGTTTAAGGGGAAACCCAAAGGGCCTTGGAACCCCAAGAAAGTTAAAGACCAAGACGGAAATGATGTGTTGGATTTGCCATGTCACATCCACACCAAGAAAGATGAAGAGGGTAAGCTCATTTACCCGAAACATACCACTCGACAGTGTCGGCTCTTGATCCAGCAGTTCCAGGGCAAACAACCCAAAGATAAGGAAAAGGAGTCGGACAAAGTTGAGGACAAGGAAGACAGTGATGATGGATACCCCCAGGTCAATTCCACCTTGATGATTTTTGCTGATGTTGAAAGCAAAAGTCGACTGAAAGTTATCAACCGTGAGGTGAATATGGTTGCTCCGGCGACACCCAGTTATCTGAAGTGGTCTCAGACTGCCATCACATTCGACCAGTCCGATCACCCAACGCACATTGCCACCCCTGGGAGGCAAGCTTTGGTGGTCGACCCAGTTGTTGAAGGCACTCGACTGACCAAAGTCTTGATGGATGGTGGCAGTGGTTTGAACATACTGTATGCTGAGACGTTGAAAGGGATGGGCATTCCGATGTCCAGACTCAGTACCAGCAACATGAGTTTCCATGGAGTCATTCCTGGGAAGAAGGCTGAGTCACTCGGCCAAATTGCTCTTGATGTGGTTTTCGGTGATTCCAAGAATTACCGCAAAGAAAAGTTGACGTTCGAAGTTGTGGATTTCCAGAGTGCTTATCACGCTATTTTGGGCAGTCCAGCTTATGCACGCTTCATAGCTCGACCATGTTATGTGTATCTCAAATTGAAGGTGCCTGGTCCCAAAGGTGTGATCACTGTTACGGGCAATCGGAAGAAAGCAGAAGAGTGTTTTCAGAAAGGCTCAAAGATCCCTGATGCTCAGATGGCAGTGGTGGAGCTGCAGGAGTACCAGAAGACTGCAGACCCGAGTGATTTGTTGCGAGCCAAGAAGCCCGCTATAGAATCAGCTTTTCAGTCATCTGGTGAAACGAAGCCGGTTCACATTCACCCGACCGATCCCAGTGCTGCTCCGACCCATATCTCAACAACGCTCGACTCCAAATAGGAAGAAGCGCTCATCCAGTTCCTTCGTGAGAACTAGGACATCTTCTCATGGAAGCCTTCTGACATGCCGGGTGTTCCCAGGGGGCTGGCTGAGCACCGCCTACGAGTCGACTCAAAAGTGAAAGCTGTCAAAGAACATCTCCGACGGTCCGCCGTCCAAAAGAGAAAGGCTATTGGTGAGGAGGTGGCTCGGCTCTTAGCAGCGGAGTTCATCCGAGAGATTTACCACTCCGAGTGGCTCGCCAATGTTGCCATGGTCCCCAAGAAGGACAAGTCACTTCGCATGTGCATTGACTTTAAACATATCAATCGGGCCTTCCCGAAAGATCATTTTCCTCTCCCCCGCATCGACCAGATAGTCGACTCGACTGCGGGATGTGAGCGACTGTCTTTTTTAGACGCCTATTCCGGGTACCATCAGATCCGTCTGTATGGACCTGACGAGATCAAAACAGCTTCCATCACTCCATTCGGGTGCTTCTGTTATGTTACCATGCCATTCGGCCTCAAGAATGCCAGAGCCACATTCATGAGGATGATTCAGAAGTGTTTGCTCACTCAAATCAGTCGGAATATGGAAGCATACATGGATGATATTGTGGTCAAGTCACGGAAGGGTTCCGACCTGTTGACTGACCTTGCTGAAACCTTTGCCAACCTTAGGAGGTATGATATCAAGCTTAATCCATCAAAGTGCACATTCAGAGTTCCTAGCGGAAAGTTACTCGGTTTTCTCGTTTCCGAACGGGGAATCGACGCCAATCCAGAAAAATTCGGTACTATACTCCGGATGAAACGTCCTGTGCGAGTGCACGACGTCCAGAAGCTTACCGGTTGCTTGGCCGCTTTAAGTCGATTCATCTCTTGTCTCGGTGAAAAGGCATTGCCTCTTTACCGATTGATGAAGAAGTCAGACAAGTTCGAGTGGACTTCTGAAGCTGATGCAGCATTTGCAGAGCTCAAAGCTCTACTCTCCACCTAGCCGGTGCTTGCTGCCCCAATCAGCAATGAGCCTTTTCTGATTTACATCGCAGCCACGGGACAAGTCGTCAGTACGGTACTTACGGTCGAGCAGGGAGAAGAAGGAAAATCCTTCAAAGTTCAGCGCCCAGTATATTATGTTTCTGAAGTTTTGACCCCATCGAAGCAAAGATATCCTCATTATCAGAAGCTTGTATATGGGATTTATATGACCACAAAGAAGGTTGCTCACTACTTCTCTGATCATTCCATTACAGTCGTCAGCGACGCTCCATTGTCAGAGATCCTGCACAACAGAGATGCAACTGGTCGAATGACAAAATGGGCGATTGAACTCCTTCCTCTAGATATCAAGTTTGAGGCAAAGAAAGCTATCAAGTCCCAAGCAATAGCAGATTTCGTCGCCGAGTGGATTGAACAACAACTGCCGACTCAGGTTCACTCAAAGCATTGGACCATGTTCTTCGACGGTTCAAAAATGCTGAATGGTTCCGGTGTCGGGGTAGTATTGGTCTCCCCCTGAGGAGATAAGCTCAGATATGTTCTTCAAATCCACTTCGATTCCTCCAATAACGAAGCAGAATATGAAGCACTTTTATATGGGTTGCGCATGGCCATTTCACTCGGCGTCCGTCGCCTCGTGGTCTATGGCGACTCAGATTTGGTGGTTAATCAAGTGATGAAGGAGTGGGACATCAGAAGTCCAGCCATGACTAGTTATTGCAATGCGGTGAGAAAGCTAGAGAAGAAATTCGAGGGGTTAGAACTTCATCACATACCTCGACTGGAAAATCAAGTAGCTGATGATTTGGCGAAAATAGGTTCCAAAAGAGAAGCCATTCCTAGCAATGTCTTTTTAGAACACATCCACACACCATCAGTTCAGGACGATCCCTTCACTGAAGAAGCCCCGCAGCCAAAAAGTGCCACGGATCCGATTGAAGTTGAAGTTCCAGCTGTGGTCGACCTGATCATGGAAGTTTTGGTCATCACTCCCGACTGGACGGTACCGTACATCGCGTACATCCTAAGGAAAGAACTCCCAAAGGACGAAGAAGAGGCTCGACAGATCTTCCGTCGATCCAAGGCCTTTACAGTCATAAAGGGACAGTTGTATAGAGAAAGCGCGACTGGAGTCAGTCAGAAGTGTATAACACCAGAAGAAGGTCAGATAATCCTTGATGATATCCACTCGGGGACCTGTGGTCATCATGCATCCTCTCAGACCATTGTGGCTAAAGCATACCGAGCGGGATTCTACTGGCCAAGGGCGAATGAAATGGCGAAAGAGATAGTCGAAAAATGTGAAGGATGTCAGTTTTACTCCAATATGTCGCACAAACCCGCGTCAGCCCTAAAAACCATTCTACTCGTCTGGCCCTTCGCTGTTTGGGGACTGGACATGGTTGGGCCACTGAGAACGGGCAGGAGCGGCTTCACTCATGTGCTAGTAGCAGTCGACAAGTTCACCAAATGGATTGAAGCTAAGCCCATCAAGAATCTTGATGCTTGCACTGCTATCAGTTTCATCAGAGAGTTGATATTCAGATATGGAGTTCCGCACAGCATCATCACTGACAATGGGTCAAACTTTGATTCTGACAAATTCAGAGCCTTTTGCGCCTCTCAAGGCACACGAGTCGACTACGCTTCAGTCGCTCACCCCTAGTCGAATGGACAAGCGGAAAGAGCAAACAACTTAATTCTCAAAGGACTAAAACCCCGACTGATGCGCGATCTCAAACACGCAGCAGGTGCATAGGTCGACGAGCTTCCATCAGTTCTTTGGGGATTGAGGACAACCCCGAACCGATCGACTGGAAGAACCCATTCTTTCTGGTCTATGGAGCCGAAGCAGTTTTGCCGAGTGACCTACTTCACAACGCACCCCGAGTCGAGCTCTACTCTGAAGATGAAGCAGAACAAGCCCGACAGGATGCGGTCGACCTCCTGAAATAAGAAAGAGAAATGGCCATGATCCGATCGACCATCTATCAGCAAGACTTGCGTCGTTTCCATGCCAGAAATGTGAAGAGTCGAGCCTTCCAAGAAGGAGACTTGGTCCTCCGAGTGGATCAACAGAAACCACACAAACTCGCTCCTACTTGGAAAGGTCCCTTCATAGTCACCAGAGTCCTCCATAATGGAGCGTACCACCTTTATAACGTCGATCGCCAGATTGATGAGCCACGAGCCTGGAATGCGGAGATGCTCCGCCCCTTTTATACTTGAATTCTCACTCGGATGAGATGTAATAAGAAAAACTTCTGTAGTTTATTTATCAAAGACAAGAGCGTTATAATTTTCCCAGTGATTGTTATTGTTTTTGTTTGCATGAGAAATCCCCCAGTGGGTGGCTTAGCTGCGAATTCGTTTCGCCTAAGTTTGTAAAAATAATTTCCTACCGAGTGGTGAGCCAGCCTCTCACTCGGAGGCTTAGCTGTGAACCCGTTTCGCCTAAGTATTTGAAAATCCTACCGAGTGGTGAGCCAGCCTCCCACTTGGGGGCTTAGCTGCAGTCCAGTACTCGCCTAAGTATTTGAAAATCCTACCGAGTGGTGAGCCAGCCTCACACTCAGGGGCTTAGCTGCAGTCCAGTACTCGCCTAAGTATTTGAAAATCCTACCGAGTGGAGAGCGACCCTCCCACTCGGGGTCTTGGCTGCAGTCCAGTACTCGCCTAAGTTTGAAAAATCCTACCGAGTAGAGAGCGACCCTCCCACTCGGGGGCTTAGCTGCATTCCAGTACTCGCCTAAGTTTGAAAAATCCTACCGAGTGGAGAGCGACCCTCCCATTCGGGGGCTTAGCTGCAGTCCAGTACTCGCCTAAGTTTGAAAAATCCTACCGAGTGGAGAGCGACCCTCCCACTCGGGGGCTTAGCTGCAATCCAGTACTCGCCTAAGTTTGAAAATCCTACCGAGTGGAGAGCGACCCTCCCACTCGGGGGCTTAGCTGCAGTCCAGTACTTGCCTAAGTTTGAAAAATCCTACCGAGTGGAGAGCGACCCTCCCACTCGGAGGCTTAGCTGCAGTCCAGTACTCACCTAAGTACGAAACACATCCCAATCCGCAAGGACGATGAGGTGCAGGTTGACTACCACCTTCTCCTTGGGAGCATTGCCACAAATACAACGTGCGCTCCATCCCAATCCGCAAGGATGACGAGGTGCAGGTCGACTGCCACCTTCTCCTTCGGAGCTTCGCCACAAATACAACGTGCGCTCCATCCCGACCCGCAAGGACGACGAGGTGCAGGTCGACCGCTACCTTCTCCTTCGGAGCTGCACCACAAATACAAAAGTTGTCTCGAGTGAAGAACGAGTTCCACTCGACAGAGAATTCATGAAGATATTCAACGACAAACCAAGTTCAGATAAATCCTAAAGGTTCCAAGCAGCGAATCAAAGGTACTCGGGCACCATGCCCGAAGGAGTTTAACGGTTACAGAAACCACTCGGCATTCCGAGGCAAATTTAAAGCATATCCAAGTTTCATAAGATTGTTCATTCGGCCGGGAGAGGGCTGGCAGGCTCCACGAACGAGTCCAGATCAATCCCATCAGCGATCCGAGTAGCGGCAGCAATGAAAGTCTCCATGAAGGACTGGAAGTCGTGCTTTTTGGTGTTAGCGACTTTGATCGCAGCCAGCTTGTCTTCACAAGCCTCCTTGCAATGGACTCGCACCAGGGACAGCGCCACATCAGCACCACACTGGGCGGAGGATTTCTTCCATTCTTGCACTCGGCCAGGGATCTCGTTCAGTCGAGTCATCAGAGATTCTAGATCATTCTGAAGTGTCGCCCCCGGCCAAAGCGTTGAGTCGATTCGAGAGACAACCTCCTTCAAGCGTGCGAGGTAGCTTGTGGCGCTGGCGATACGGGACTCCAGTCAGAGCACGTTCATCGCAGTTTCGTCGCAGACCAGGGAAGCGATAGGGTCCAGACCCGTCTCGACCCTTCCAGTTTCTTCATCAAAGTCTTGACAAAGTTCTGCAGCCAAAAGTCAGTTCAATCAACCGAGCAAAATCTGATGGCAAGCATCAACACAGTTGGATTAAAAGAAATACCTCCCAGCACGAGATAAAGCTTCTTGGCAAGGGCCTCAGATAAGCTTCTATGTCGTTCCTCTTGCGGATCGCAGACTCCAACTTTTCGTTCAGGGCGACCTTATCCTTCTTCAGGCTGGTCACTTTGCGGTTAGCTTCATTAAGACAAGATGTCAGTCTAGTCACCTCTCCTTCAAGCGTTCCGACTGAAGCAAGCTTCTCGTCCACGAGAACGGTTTTGTCTTGGGCTGCTTTTTGCGCGGCGGCGAGGTCCGAGTCCTTCTTGTCCAGAGCCAACTTCATTTTCTCTGCAAAAGAAATAATCGGATCAAAAAAGAGACCAAAGAGATATATTGAAGTTCAGTCGGCAATCAGTTACCTTCCATACCAGCGGGCTCGTCTTGAGCTTTTTTCAGACTTCGCTAAGCCAATTCCAGGTCAAGACTTAGCTGGATCTGTTGTTTCTCCAAGTCAGCAAAGCGAGCTCCAAGATCACAAGATTTCTGCAATCAGGGAGGGGAAGTTATTTTACAGCGAAAAACGACAAAGACAATAAATACTAAGACTACAGTCGACTGCCCGCAGTCCACCATAGTCTCGGGGACTACACCCAGTGGGTGCACTTTGCGTGCCCCCACCGGTTCGGTTTACACTCGACACGGCCAGACCAGATCGAGCGAAAGAATCAAAATACAAAGACTACAGTCGACTGCCAGCAGTCCACCGTAGTCTCGGGGACTACACCCAGTGGGTGCACTTTGCGTGCCCCCACCAGTTCGGTTTACACTCGACACGGCCAGACCAGATCGAGCGAAAGAATCAAAATACAAAGACTACAGGCGACTGCCAGCAGTCCACCGTAGTCTCGAGGACTACACCCACTGGGTGCACTTTGCGTGCCCCCACCGGTTCGGTTTACACTCAACACAGCCAGACCAGATCGAGCGAAAGAATCAAAATACAAAGACTACAGTCGACTGCCAGCAGTCCACCGTAGTCTCGGGGACTACACCCACTGGATGCACTCAATGTGCCCCCACTAGTCCAAAAATTCAATCGACGCACCCAGTGGGTGTACAGATGCAAAGATTTTCGAAAAGAGAGTCTTTAGATAGCATATCCTAACAGAAAAAGCGGTGAACAACTGACCTAAACATTGCTTTGGAGAGCCGAGCTGGCGTCATAGGCGGCCTGACTGGCGTCCCGCACCGCCTTCATCTTCTCCACCATAACACCCGCCTGGCGTATGGCTTCCTTGGCAGCATTCACTTCGTCCTCTGGGACATGATGGATCGCAAAAACTGAAGGTGGGTCGGCAGGAGCTTGAGCAGTTGACGAAGAAGGCAGGGCACTCGACAATGGTACGGCGAAGGTAACAGAACCCCGATTGGCATCACCAACGTCCTGAACGACTGGTTCCGCCATCGGCGTCGACTGTGGCACCTTGCTTGCAGGAGCTTTCCTATTTTTCCTTGTCAAAGGCCTCCCAGGCTCTTCATCATCATCATCGGGGAGGTCAATAATGTTAGGAGTTGTTCAAAGATCAATCGCCAAAATCACATCACCCAATGGTACACATTGCAGTTCAGTCGGCAAATAAAGACAGAATGACAGAAATCATACCCAGATTGGAAGTGACTGCATCCTCCATTACCTCATCCTCGTCCCTGTAAGCTGAGGTCCCAGAAGTAGCAGCGCTGCCAGTTCCAAAGTTCGTCTGGTTAAATCAAGAAAAAATAAACAGCACGGAGCGTCGAGTGAATACAAAGGGAGACACTCACGCAGAAGCGACGGGGATGTCAATCTTAATCCTTGGCAACGCCTTCCGAGGCTTCTGCTCTACAACTTTGGGATGCTTTGACGCTTTTTTAGTTGGGGTTGGTGAAGATGTCCGAGGACGCTTTGAAGACTGACCAGTCTGAGCAATCGCCTTTTCACGGGCGCTCGGTCGCTCTTGGTCAAGCTTGGATCGCCTCTCCCTGCGAGGAGGCGACTCGACTTCTTCTTCTTCACTTGAGTCGTCGCTTTCTTCGTCCCCTTCTCCGTCAGAATGCCATTCGCCACTGTCGCCGCCGCTCGCCTCTCCTTCCGGGTCTTGCTCTTGCTCTCCGTTGGGCACTGAGTACATTTCGATAAGGGACTGAAAGAAAGCAGGAAGAATAAAGTCAGTCGATGCAGTATAGACAGCTGCGCGAGTGGATTCAGATTATAATCAAAAGCTCAAAATCGGACCTTTTCTAGTTCATGGGACTGGTCGAATGGAGGAACTCTCCTGGCTCCCCTGGGGTTGTCCTTATTTCCGGTGATGCCCGACAGCCACCCCTCCAGTGTGTCGTCATCGACCTCCTCCGGGTGAATCCGAGTGGTGTCGTCAAGACCCGAATACATCCACATTGGATGGTCTCGAGCTTGAAGAGGCTGGATGCGCCACGGAAGGAAAACCTCCAAGAGATCCATACCAGTGACCCCGTCACGGATAAGCTGGACCACCCGTTCGACCAGCACCCTAACTTGCACCTTCTCCTCCGGGATCACCTTCAAAGAGGAGGGTTTCCTCACTCGGTCCATGGTAAAAGGAGGGAGGCCAGTCGACTGCCCTGGCGTCGGCTGGTCTTTGCAGTAAAACCAGGTCGACTTCCATCCACGGACCGAGTCGGGAAGAATCATGGCCGGAAAGGAACTTTTCCCTCTCATCTGAACACCAAGACCCCCACACATCTGAATCACTTGTGTTCTCTCATCACTCGGATTGGCCTTTTTCACCGTCTAGGAACGATAGGTGAAAATGTGCTTGAAAAGACTCCAGTGAGGCCGACAACCCAAGAAATTCTCGCACAAAGACACGAAAGCAGCGAGATACACGATTGTGTTGGGAGTGAAGTGGTGGAGTTGTGCCCCAAAGAAATTTAGAAATCCCCGAAAGAAAGGGTGAGGAGGCAAGGAAAACCCACGGTCGACATGGGTGGCAAGGAGAACGCGCTCACCCTCCCGAGGTTGCAGCTCGGATTCCTTCCCCGGAAGCCGCGCCGATCCATGAGGGATCAGTCCTCCGTCGGCTAGGTCGTCGAGGTGTTCTTGGCGGATCATCGAGCGGATCCAGTCGCCCTGGATCCAGCCCTTCGGCAGGCCGGCTCGTGAGGAAGATCCACCCCGACTGGTCGCCTTCCCCTTCGCCTTTGCCGTCGCCTTCTTCGCCCGCTCCAGAGCCGCCGTCTTCTCCTTCCCCATCGTCATCGGCGAGACACGTACGGAGCGGCGGCGCTGGGGCGAGAACGAGCGCGGCGAAGAAGCCTGAAGATGAGGAGAGGAAATGAGAACGCACTGTTCAAGAAACCCCGGTCCAACGCCTTATATGAGGTTACTTCCGAGTGGCTGACTGGTAGGCCCAGATGATCCTGTCAAATCCCGCAATAGTCGCGCGCGCGATACGTGACGAAAAAGGTGGTGCAGAGATCGAGGAAGCTCCGCCCTATCCCATCCGATTACTGCGGCCTCCCCCGTCCCGCGCGCTTCCCAAAATTCGAATCCCACGAAATCCGCGGGAAGCAGAACAACTTGTCAGACGGAAGATCTCCTCCACACCGTCACTCGGAGCTTTTCAAGTAAAGAAACTCACCCGACAAAAAACTAAGAATGGATCAAGGCGACTGAAAAGGAAGTTGCTGTCGTCACTCAGGTTCATTGATCAGAAACAAGATATACTCATGGAGTGAAAAATGAGTTGGAGAAGTTCTCAACTCCTTCCCCACTCAAATCTCGATCCATTCGGGGGCTAATGATGAAGCTATGTACCTAGGGTAGGGTCATGGACCTGTCCTGACTGGCCTACCCAAGGACATCTCTAGAAGAAATCACCTTTCAATCGACTTGGAGGTGTTCCACTCGACAGACTCGAAGACACTCGACCAAGAAACAATCACTCGACCAGGATCCAACCACTCGACGGCCAGGAGACCTAAAGTCGCTCCGCACGCTAACGGTCAGTCATTAAGTAGCTTTTATGGTCATCATAGCATTTTATTAGGGGCGTTACCAGTAACGCCCGACCTTAATGTACTTAAAACCCTGCATAACTGAGGGCTGGAGGGGTCTGGCGAACTCTATGTAAGCCACCCCCCTCCTCAGTGTAGAGGGTTCGCACCCCTGTAATTCATACACACATAATCCAGTCGACCGCCTCCGGGCTCCGAGACGTAGGGCTATTACTTCCTCCGAGAAGGGCCTGAACTCGTAAACCTCGTGTGCTTACAACTACTCTATAGCTAAGATCTTGCCTCTCCATACCTACCCCCCTACATTACTGTCAGACTTAGAACCACGACAGGTACCAACGCAAAACTATAAAAAAATCATTAGAAATGGAATCCTCCAAAATTTGTATGGAATTCCTTGAACCAAAGAGGCCTTTAGTGCACAGTGTCCAAAACAAACATGCGTGTGCTTCCACTGATTAACATTTTACTTACTGACATGATATGTTTTTTAAGGTGTGCAAGCGTGAAGAAAGATATGCTTAAGTTGGATTTGCATACATTGGGGCCTTTTCTACTCATTATATGTACTAAGCTTTGTTAAACAGTTAAGCTTAGTTTCGACAAAATTGTAGTGGCGGCTCAAGTTATCTCTTAAGATTTAATTTTCTTCTTTGATATTTATGTCACCGTGTTATCTATAGGTTAACGAAAGATATTTTAATTAAACTACATGCTTGTTTAATTAAAATAACTACGTGGGTGACTGTACAGTACGTACATTCGTCACTTACTTCTTGAGTGTGTCATGGCATAGGTTTGCTTGCTTGATCATTTGTCTTTTATTTACTACCGACTGATGTTGTCATGGGCTTTGCCAGAGCGGTTGGGCTAACACAAAAAGTCAGTGGAGTTTGTGCAAGAAGTTGGAGCGGCTTACTAACTAGAGAATCTAGGTTTTCTCTCTCTCTCTCTCTCTCTCTCTCTCTCTCTCTCTCTTTTGAGGGGCTCTCTCTCTCTCTAAAGAAAAGAACTAGAGAGCCTAGGTGATCTTCCCGTGTGTTGCTGCAGAAGTTAAAAATATTAATTTTGATGAATTATGTACGAAGAAAATCACCTAAATTGATTGAGCAATACAAGCATTTCTCCCGCAAAAAAAAAGAAAATTATCTAAATCAAAAGCTATTATTTTTAAAAAGTATGTAATTGTACTTTCATGTAATTATCTAAACGCGACCCCTAAGAAAATGTAAATGTGACAAACCTTCAAAATAAGGAAAAAGTCCACTTTAAACCCTGAATTTGTAGAGGTTCGGCGAAATGAACCCTCAAATCAAAATCCCGGTCGATTGCACCCTGAACTATACAATCCCGGTTTAAATCGAACCCTGGCAAAATTCAACCGGGATCCATCTGACTAGTGGGCCAGGGAACGGCAGTATTGACCACAGAGCGCCCACGTCCTCCGCGCTGGGCCGGCCCATTTGACTTTTTTCGGTTACACTTATATTTCGGTGTTTGCAACATTTCAAAAATATTCAAGCATTACAAAAAGAGTACATGGCATTTCGAAATATATTTTAATATTATTTAAATATTTATATATATGTAACTTAAAAATGTACGTTGCATTTGTAAAATGTTCACGCATTTTAAAATAATGTTTGTGACATTTTGAAAAATGTATACAATGCACAAAAATGTCACGTAGTTTCAAACAATGTTTCCTACCATCCCAAAAAATGTTATCTTTTTGTAACAAGGTTAAAAATGTACGTTACATTTGTAAATTGTCATCTTGCCTTCGCCCGTCGCCTCGCCGCCGAGGAATACACTGTGGTGAATGTTTATGGAAAAATAGACATAAAAATATATATTTAAAAATTGTTAATCATGTATTTGGAAAATGTTGAACGTGTATAAAGACGTTTCGGATATATACGAAAATGAGCAATGTGTGTGAAGAAAATAGACATGTGTATAAATTTTTCCTGATGTACACAGAAATTATATTAAGGGAACATTAGTTTACTGGTCATCTAATTTCGCCTTTGTTATATATGTTGATTTTTTCGAATAAACATTGAAATAATTACAAAATTACGGCATTTCAAAACAATACGCAAATATGGAAAAAAATCGTCAATTTGAAACAAAATCACGAATTTAATAAAAAAGGGAAACTGAAAAATAAAAAGGAAAGAACAGAAAGGAAAAAAGAAGAAAAAGGGAGGAAGTGAATACAGCCTGTGTCGTGTCCCTTGAATCGATCACATTATAGCCTAGAGCACGGGTCTCGCATTCGAGTCTCACCGTCCACTTCTTTTTCTTTTTTAACGAAAAGAATAAACCGGGCTGGTGCACTATTTTTGTTTGGCCGGCCCAACAGTGCGTCCTGTGCAAAATATCCGCATCCCTGCCATCCAAACGACACGAATGTTCGATTTAGACCGGGATTTCATAGTTCAGGGTGCAATCGACCGGGATTTTGACTTGAGGGTTCATTTCGCCTAACCTCTACGAATTCAAGGTTTAAAATAGACTTTTTCCTCAAAATAAACACAATCAACGTGAAAAAAACTGTCGTTCAATGGATTCCATATGTCACCCTCATGCGGGCCATTATAGGTACTATGATTTGATTTGACGGCCGGGAGGCACCGGCTAATAATACCGCGTAGAAAACAAAGGCATCCTTTCTCCTCCTCCCCCCCCCCCCCCCCCAATAATTCT
Source organism: Triticum aestivum (assembly GCF_018294505.1). Classification (NCBI taxonomy): domain Eukaryota; kingdom Viridiplantae; phylum Streptophyta; class Magnoliopsida; order Poales; family Poaceae; genus Triticum; species Triticum aestivum. Next base: position 597,177,581 of record NC_057812.1, read on the forward strand.
ACACCTACGTGAAGTTACGAAGGTTCTACGTAAATCCTTCTCGCTAATTATCTCTGCCCCCCTGATTTAGGGGGGTGGGCCCCATCCCCCCTTAGGTCCAATAGTAATCCTCCACCTATGCCTGCCCGTTAGCTTACGTAGAATATCTTCGTAGGTCTAGCATTGCTCCCCCCGCCCCCCCGGTCAAAAAGGCTCTCACTAGTGACCTGCACGTCTGAACCGTGCCCGGCGACCCGAGGAGGTCGCCCCCGGGCAAAACGGCCACCAAACGCCACTCACACTGCATGCAGGGTGCGCGCCTGAATCTCGACCCGGAGTGGCGTCGAACAGTTGACACGTCCTTCTCGCCGGGAATTTGTTTACGGATTTCCGCGCGACTTTGATCCCGCACGAGATCTACTGGAGTACGTACGTACGTGCTTACCATCATTGCTTGCTGCCTAATCCGTTCTCGTGTGCGCGCGTGTGTGTGGCCCAACGGCGAAATCCACTGACCAACCCCCACCACGCCACCGCTGATCATGCATGCCCAGCCCACCTACTGGCCAGACGCCGGAATTCCGACGACCAAACGGCCGTATGGCCATGGCACCAACCCCAACATCTTCCTCCCCTATAAAACGCGCCCATGATCACCACGAGCACACTCACTCCACTCACGTCCTCTCACAACGCACCGCATTCCTCACGGCTTTTGCACGCGCACGGACGTGTACTATCTGCGGAGTCTCTAGCTAGCTAGCTGCCTCGCTTCGAGTCGATGGCGTCGTCGCTCCTCCCGGCGTTCGCGGTGCGGCGGGGCGAGCCGGTGCTGGTGGCCCCGGCGGAGCAGACGCCGAGGGAGACCAAGACGCTGTCCGACATCGACGACGGCGAGGGCATGCGGTTCTACAGCTCGGGCATCCACCTGTACCGGGCTAACCCGGACAAGCAGGGGGTCGACCCGGCCGCCGTCATCCGGGAGGCGCTGGCCAGGGCGCTCGTGCCCTACTACCCGCTCGCCGGCCGCCTGCGCGAGGAGGCCGGGAGGAAGCTCGTCGTCGACTGCGAGGCGCAGGGCGTCATGTTCGTCGAGGCCGACGTCGACCTCACCGCGGCTGACTTCGGGGACGTGCAGAGCCCCCCGTTCCCTTGCTTCGAGCAGTTCATCCTCGAGAGCACCACCGTCGCCGGCGTCGAGCCCGTCATCGACCGCCCCTTGCTCTACATCCAGGTACGTAACGGGCACGTGCCCCTGTCACATAGTAAGATCGATCGAGTTGTTTCTCCAGGTAAATAACGATGTTGTCAACATTGACGTGCAGGTGACGAGGCTCAAGTGCGGGGGCTTCATCTTCGGGCAGCGTTTCTGCCACTGCGTGGCGGACGCACCGGGCGGGATGCAGTTCGAGAAGGCCGTCTGCGAGCTGGCGTGCGGCGCCGCCGCACCGTCGATCACGCCGTCATGGGGCAGGGAGATGTTCATGGCGAGGCAGCCGCCGCAGCCGTCGTACCCGCACCTGGAGTACAGCGAGCCGGCGGGCGGGCCGGTCGACCGGATGCTGACGACTCCTCCCGGCGACGTCGCGCGCGTGCTCTTCTTCTTCGGGCCACGCGAGATCGCGGGGCTGCGGCAGCGCGCGCCGCCTCACATGAGCCGGAGCTCCCGGTTCGAGCTGGTGGCGGCGTGCATCTGGCTCGGCCGCACGGCGGCGCTCGGCTACGGCGCCGACGAGGAGGTGCGGCTGTCCTTCATCGTGAACGCGCGCGGCCGCCGCGACGTGCCGCTCCCAGAGGGCTTCTACGGGAACGCCTTCGCCTACTCCGTGGCGGCGACCACGGCCGGGGAGCTCTGCGCGGGCGGGCTGGGCTACGCGCTGGAGCTGGTGAAGAAGGCCAAGTCGGCGGTGACGTACGACTACCTGCTGTCGGTGGCGGACCTGATGGTGCTCCGGGGGCGGCCGCTGTTCGCGCTGTCCCGGACGTACATCGTGTCGGACGTGAGCCACGCCGGGTTCAAGAGCGTGGACTTCGGGTGGGGCGAGGCCGTGTACGGCGGGCCGGCCAAGGGCGGCGAGGGGCCGATCCCCGGCGTGACCAACTACTTCTCCAGGTCCAAGAACCGCAAGGGGGAGGAGAGCACCGTGGTGCCTATCAGCCTGCCCAAGGACGCCATGGACAAGTTCCAGCTCGAGGTCGAAGGCCTCACCGCCGAGATCTAGCTGCGCGCGATCGAGCATCTGCCCACGTACGTACTGGTGCTGGTGCAGCCGCATATACTACAGAGCATACGTCGTCACGTATCACGTGTGCATCTACACTGTCCAACAATTTGTATGTAATTTCCATGCAAAAAATTGTAGTACTTGTATGTAATTTACTGGATCTACTATTAAGGAATGAAAGGTGTCCTCCTGACAAAAGGGGGGAAAAGAAAGATGAAAGGTGTGTTACTACTCCCTCCGGTCCTTTGTAGTTTGCATATAAGATTTGTCTGAAATCAAGTCTCGTAAAGTTCGACCAACTTTATAGAAAAAAATACCAATATTTACATTGTGAAATTAATATCAGTGGATGCGTCATGACTTAAATTTTCATATTGTACGACTTTGGTATGATAGATGTTGATATTTTTTCATATAAATATGGTCAAACTTTATGAAGTTTGACTTCAGACAATTTTTATATGCAGAGTAAAAAAGACCGGAGGGAGTACAGTATCTACTTTGATGGGGAGTGGATCAACAGCTACATTTCATAAAAAAGAAAATCAACGGCTAAGGATGCACTTTTTTCTAGTGGAAGGGTTAGACCTAGTGTTTATCCACAAAGTTATATTAGAAAAACAAAAGAAGTGACAACAATCACTAATGTGAAGCGGGCTGAAGAGTCAAACTTCTCACATGCAGAAGGAGGTTGGTCCTCATCGTCTAGCCTACCCCGTATCTCTATATACTATTTTTTAGACAAACCACCAGATCTTTATTACGTAATAAGAGTGCTTACATAATCAGGGGGTTGATTCCTACGGCTAAGAAAAGAGAATTTTTTGCAATACAATGAGCCTCCACATTGCTCTCTCGCCTTTCATGACAAAATTCCACATGTCCCAGCAACCACGGCTGAGGTCTGACTTCGTCTGGTTTTAGAGCACGTCAGTGAATGATGTTTTTTGCCAGTAAAAAGCCAATCTTGACATAATCTTGGAGCATTGCCTCGGTAATGATGGACGGGACCCAGCCGCATGATGTGATGGTCTTAGTCATGATTGGGTGCACGGCCTACAAGGCGATTCAAGATGTTATTAAACCGGCAGATATCTAGCGAGTTACAAATTATTGTTTAAACCGCTGTAAAAGGCTAATGGCTATGGAGATACAGTTCAGAGTATACGGTTGTCAAACCGGAGGACTGAATTATGAGGATGAATAAGCCAGCTAACTGGAAGGATATTGCCGGATTATTGACTTTGAAGTGGATGATTGCGGCTTAAATGGGCCTAATGTTGTATGGCGGGTCACGGTTTATGTCATAAGCCGCCATGGCAGTTATGGTGCTTCAAATCTATCAGTGAAAATTTTGCTGAGTGGTGGACAAACAGATTTCACAAGCTAAAACTATAATTTTGGATCTATGGCAATTCAGAGAAGACGGTAAAAGTTAAACCTAAGGTGGCGGCAGCTGAAAGCTTTGGTGCTCCGATGAGGTTTTCTATGGAAAGACGTTACTCTGACGATAAAAATGAATGCTAAACCACTAAAAAGTTGTCAAAAATATGTGAAAGTTATATAATATTGGCATGAAACAATCAAAAATTATAGATATGACGGAGACGTATGAGACACACCCGCGAGGGCTATATCTCTTTGTTGGGATATCTAGCCCCGTCTAGCCTCTAGACCTCCCCTAAAACAGTCGGCCTAACACTGTAGCTCCTGGAGAGGTTTTGGGAAGGTTTTATCATTTATGGACCGGTTTAGATCGGTTTTAGAACCTTTCATGTGGTTTTTCTTCTTCTTTTTGTTTCTATATATTTTTGTATCAGTTTTCATTATTTTTTTCCTTTTTATCTTTTTTCTCAAATACATGTCGACTTTCCAATACGCGATGTACATTTTTCATATGAACGCATAACATTCTTTCGATACACGTTAAACATTTTCCCAATACATGATGAACATTTTTTAAATACAAGTTTGAATATTTTCTTAGAATAAATGTTAAACATTCTCAAATACACGTTGAAGATTTTTTTGAATGGTAGAAAACTCTTTCTTAATATTAGATGAACATTATTTTACATTGTATTAACATTTAAAAAAATGTCACAACATATCTTTGAAATGTGTGAACATTTTCTAAGAATGTCATAAATAATTATTAGTTTTACGATTTTAAAAAACTACATAAACATTGTTTTACAATGTCTAACATTTTTTAAATGGCACAAACATATTAGTGAGAGCATAGATATTTTAAAAAATGTAACATGCTTTCAAGTTATGCAAACATTTTTTATATTGTATAAAGATTTTTTTTTAAATGCCACATACATATTTTGAAACACGTAAACATTTATTAAATGTCACACACATTTTTTAATGGTATGCACTCATTTTTGAATAGTAAGAACATTTTTTTGAAGTTGCACGAAAAAGTGTTTACACTACATTAACAATTTCCGATGTACGATGAACTTTTTAAAATTTTATGTCAAATAATTTTTGAATATATTTTTTATAAGTTTTTTAAATATAATCAAAAATAAAAAAAGCTAAAAGAAAAGGACCGACGTAACAACTAGTGAGAGAGTGCTAAGCAGGGCTATCGTCAGCTACCGACGCAGAGCAAGCGAGATATAGCACCCCTAGTAAAAGCAAGCGATACATAGCCACGCCCGCACACATCTACATGAAACTTGACTATCTTAAAAATATATAAATCCTTTGAGATGCCTATCTAGAAAAAGGAAGTCCTAAGCGAAAAACATCTCCAATGGCGGACGATGTGCGCTTGTATGATTTATTATATACTCTTACCTCTCACATCAAAAAAGGAGAAAAGAGGGACCATGTTAAAATTTGCCGGCGCATATACCTCAAAGGACCTAAGGACATCTCCAACGCGGACCCTCGAACCGCCTACCTGCCGCCACCGATAGCGAGGAATAGTAGACCATGGGACGCCGCCGCTGCTTGGGACCCATGAAGGCCACCGCCACTGCCTCGCTGGGTTACACAGCCGGTGACTTACCCGGGGGCCGTATGCCACAATGACTGTCTTCCCCCACCGTAAAAACAACATTGATCCGTGCTTCATGGAAGCATAGGCTTCTCTTCCCCTTCCGTTGAAGCATATCCCTTCGGGTTCACGACAGTCATGTGAGCATGCTGACGGACATGAGGAAGTCATGTCATGGCAATAGGGCTCTGCCACGGCCGGCGATAGATTACATTAGAATAACCTAGCCTAGTCCGCTATAGTTTAGTTGAAATATGTTTGAAATGTAAATATTTTTGTCTGGTTTATATGGAAATTACCTAGTTTGCATGTAATCCGTCAGTTTGTTGAAATCCGGTTTGAAATGTATGCGGCTACGGTTAGATAGTCGGCTCCTGCATCCATGTCCGCGGGCTGACCCCCCCAATCCGCGGATAGATGTAATATCCAGTTTAAGGGTAAGCGTTGAAGATGCCCTAAGGCCTCCCCGTCTTGCTGCACCAAGATCACGGCCGGAGGAGGGGGAACCGCCAAGATCTGTGGTGACGGCTTCATTCCTTTATGGTGGAGTAAACTACACAAACAACAGAATTGCAGTTGGCCACTCACTTGATTCTCTACACGATACTACACCTACACAAATACTCCCTCCGTTCCTAAATATTTGTGTTTTTAGAGATTTTAAATGGACTACGACATACGGATGTATATAGACACATTTTAGAGTGTAGACTCACTCATTTTTCTCCGTATGTAGTCACTTGTTGAAATCTCTAGAACGACAAATATTTAGGAACGGAGGAAGTACTAAGTAAATAACCTAGACGTGTGGTTTACATACCTTTTCCACCCCGTAAATGTCGAATGGAGCCAAATTTGAAAACTTCAAAATTCAAACTCTTCACGCAAGATCTTTCTAGGAGATGCATAGCAACGAGCGGGAAGAGTGTATCCACGTACCCTCGTAGACCGAAAGCGGAAGCGTTTAGTAACGCCATTGATGTAGTCGAATGTCTTCGCGATCCAACCGATCCAAGCACCGAACCTACGACACCTCCGCGTTCAGCACATGTTCAACTCGATGACGTCCCTCGAACTCTTGATCCAGTTGAGGCCGGGGGAGAGTTTCGTCAGCACGACAGCGTGGCGACGATGATGATGAAGTTATCGGTGCAGGGCTTCGCCTAAGCACTACGACGATATGACCGAGGTGTGTAACTGTGGAGGGGGGCATCGCACACGGCTAAGAGAAGACTTGGTGTGCCTTTGGGGTGCCCCCTCCCACGTATATAAAGGAGGGGAGGAGAGGTGGCTGGCCCAAGGGGGGAGGGCGCCATGGGGGGAGTCGTACTTGGATTCTCGGTCCAAGTAGGATTCTCCCCCCTTCCTATGCCCACTAGGAGAAGGAGGGAAGGAGGAGGAGAAGACAAGGAAAGGGGGGGCGCCCCCCCCCAACCGTAGTGCAATTCGGATTGGGCTTGGGGGGCACCACCACCCGGCCGCCGCCTTCTCTCTCCACTAGGGCCCATGAAGGCCCATTAACTCCCGGGGGGGGGGGGTCCGATAACCCTCGGTACTCCGGAAAATGCACGAACCTTTCCGAAACCATTCTGGTGTCCAAACACAACCTTACACTATATCAATCTTTATGTCTCGACCATTTCGAGACTCCTCGTCATGTCCGTGATCTTATACGGGACTCCAAACAAACTTCGGTTCATCAAATCACACAACTCATAATACAAATCGTCATTGAACGTTAAGCATGTGGACCCTACGGGTTCGAGAACTATGTAGACATGACCGAGACACATCTCCGGTCAATAACCAATAGCGGAACCTGTATGATCCTATTGGCTCCTACATATTCTATGAAGATCTTTATCGGTCAAATCGCATAACAATATACGTTGTTCCCTTTGTCATCAGTATGTTACTTGCCTGAGATTCGATCGTCGGTATCATCATACCTAGTTCAATATCGTTATCGGCAAGTCTCTTTACTCATTCCGTAATGCATCATGTTGGGTTTCGTAGTAATTTCAAAAAATTTCCTACGCTCACGCAAGATCATGGTGATGCATAGCAACGAGAGGGGAGAGTATGATCTACGTACCCTTGTAGATCGACAACGGAAGCGTTTGGTTGATGTAGTCGTACGTCTCCACGGCCCGACCGATCAAGCACCGAAACTACGACACCTCCGAGTTCTAGCACATGTTCAGCTCGATGACGATCCCCGGACTCCGATCCAGCAAAGTGTCGGGGAAGAGTTCCGTCAGCACGACGGCGTGATGACGATCTTGATGTACTACCGTCGCAGGGCTTCGCCTAAGCACCGCTACAATATTATCGAGGACTATGGTGGAAGGGGGCACCGCACACGGCTAAGAATATGATCACGTGGATCAACTTGTTTCTCTAGGGGTGCCTCTGCCTCCGTATATAAAGGTTCAAGGGAGGGGGGCCGGCCGGCCAAGGTGTGGCGCGCCAGGAGGAGTCCTACTCCTTCTGGGAGTAGGACTCCCCCCTTTCCTAGTTGGAATAGGATTCGTGGAGGGGGGGGGGGGGGAAGAGGAGAGAGAGGAGGAAGGGGGGCCGGCCCCCTCTCTTTGTCCAATTCGGACCAAGGGGGGAGGGGCACGCAGCCCATCTCTGGCCACCTCTCCTCTCTTCCACTAAGGCCCACTAAGGCCCATATACCTCCCGGGGGGTTCCGGTAACCTCCCGGTACTCCGGTAAAATCCCGATTTCACCCGGAACACTTCCGATATCCAAACATAGGCTTCCAATATATCAATCTTTATGTCTCGACCATTTCGAGACTCCTCGTCATGTCCGTGATCACATCCGGGACTTCGAACAACCTTCAGTACATCAAAATGCATAAACTCATAATATAACTACGGGTTCGAGAACAATGTAGACATGACCGAGACACGTCTCCGGTCAATAACCAATAGCGGAACCTGGATGCTCATATTGGCTCCTACATATTCTATGAAGATCTTTTATCGGTCAGACCGCATAACAACATACGTTGTTCCCTTTGTCATCGGGATGTTACTTGCCCGAGATTCGATCGTCGGTATCCTATACCTAGTTCAATCTCATTACCGGCAAGTCTCTTTACTCGTTCTGTAATACATCATCCCGCAACTAACTCATTAGTTGCAATGCTTGCAAGGCTTAAGTGATGTGCACTACCGAGAGGGCCCAGAGATACCTCTCCGACAATCGGAGTGACAAATCCTAATCTCGAAATACGCCAACCCAACATGTACCTTTGGAGACACCTGTAGAGCTCCTTTATAATCACCCAGTTACATTGTGACGTTTGGTAGCACACAAAGTGTTCCTTTGGCAAACGGGAGTTGCATAATCTCATAGTCATAGGAACATGTATAAGTCATGAAGAAAGCAATAGCAACATACTAAACGATCGGGTGCTAAGCTAATGGAATGGGTCATGTCAATCAGATCATTCAACTAATGATGTGATCCCGTTAATCAAATAACAACTCTTTGTCCATGGTTAGGAAACATAACCATCTTTGATTAACGAGCTAGTCAAGTAGAGGCATACTAGTGACACTCTGTTTGTCTATGTATTCACACATGTATTATGTTTCTGGTTAATACAATTCTAGCATGAATAATAAACTTTTATCATGATATAAGGAAATAAATAATAACTTTATTATTGCCTCTAGGGCATATTTCCTTCAGTCTCCCACTTGCACTAGAGTCAATAATCTAGATTACACAGTAATGATTCTAACACCCACGGAGCCTTGGTGCTGATCATGTTTTGCTCGTGGAAGAGGCTTAGTCAACGGGTCTGCAACATTCAGATCCGTATGTATCTTGCAAATCTCTATGTCTCCCACCTGGACTAGATCCCGGATGGAATTGAAGCGTCTCTTGATGTGCTTGGTTCTCTTGTGAAATCTGGATTCCTTCGCCAAGGCAATTGCACCAGTATTGTCACAAAAGATTTTCATTGGACCCGATGCACTAGGCATGACACCTAGATCGGATATGAACTCCTTCATCCAGACTCCTTCATTCGCTGCTTCCGAAGCAGCTATGTATTCCGCTTCACACGTAGATCCCGCCACGACGCTCTGTTTAGAACTGCACCAACTGATAGCTCCACCGTTTAATGTAAACACGTATCCGGTTTGCGATTTAGAATCGTCCGGATCAGTGTCAAAGATTGCATCAATGTAACCGTTTATGATGAGCTCTTTGTCACCTCCATATATGAGAAACATATCCTTAGTCCTTTTTAGGTACTTCAGGATGTTCTTGACCGCTGTCAAGTGATCCACTCCTGGATTACTTTGGTACCTCCCTGCTAGACTTATAGCAAGGCACACATCAGGTGTGGTACACAACATTACATACATGATAGAGCCTATGGCTGAAGCATAGGGAACATCTTTCATCTTCTCTCTATCTTCTGCAGTGGTCGGGCATTGAGTCCGACTCAACTTCACACCTTGTAACACAGGCAAGAACTCTTTCTTTGCTTGATCCATTTTGAACTTCTTCAAAATCTTGTCAAGGTATGTGCTTTGTGAAAGTCCAATTAAACGTCTTGATCTATCTCTATAGATCTTTATGCCTAATATGTAAGCAGCTTCACCGAGGTCTTTCATTGAAAAACTTCTATTCAAGTATCCCTTTATGCTATCCAGAAATTCTATATCATTTCCAATCAGTAATATGTCATCCACATATAATATCAGAAATGCTACAGAGCTCCCACTCACTTTCTTGTAAATACAGGCTTCTCCAAAAGTCTGTATAAAACCAAATGCTTTGATCACACTATCAAAGCGTTTATTCCAACTCCGAGAGGCTTGCACCAGTCCATAAATGGATCGCTGGAGCTTGCACACTTTGTTAGCTCCCTTTGGATCGACAAAACCTTCCGGTTGCATCATATACAACACTTCTTCCAGAAATCCATTCAGGAATGCAGTTTTGACATCCATCTGCCAAATTTCATAATCATAAAATGCGGCAATTGCTAACATGATTCGGACAGACTTAAGCATCGCTACAGGTGAGAAGGTCTCATCGTAGTCAATCCCTTGAACTTGCCGAAACCCTTTTGCGACAAGTCGAGCTTTGTAGACAGTAATATTACCATCTGCGTCAGTCTTCTTCTTGAAGATCCATTTATTCTCAATTGCTTGCTGATCATTGGGCAAGTCAACCAAAGTCCATACTTTGTTCTCATACATGGATCCCATCTCAGATTTCATGGCTTCAAGCCATTTTGCGGAATCTGGGCTCACCATCGCTTCTTCATAGTTCGTAGGTTCATCATGATCTTGTAGCATGACTTCCAGAACAGGATTACCGTACCACTCTGGTGCGGATCTCACTTTGGTTGATCTACGAGGTTCAGTAGTATCTTGTTCTGAAGTTTCATGATCATTATCATTAGCTTCCTCACTAATTGGTGTAGGTGTCATAGAAACAGTTTTTTGTGATGCACTACTTTCCAATAAGGGAGCAGGTACAGTTACCTCGTCAAGTTCTACTTTCCTCCCACTCACTTCTTTCGAGAGAAACTCCTTCTCCAGAAAGTTTCCGAACTTAGCAACAAAAGTCTTGCCTTCGTATCTGTGATAGAAGGTGTATCCAATAGTCTCCTTTGGATATCCTATGAAGACACATTTCTCCGATTTGGGTTCGAGCTTATCAAGTTGAAGCTTTTTCACATAAGCATCGCAGCCCCAAACTTTCAGAAACGACAACTTTGGTTTCTTGCCAAACCATAGTTCATAAGGCGTCGTCTCAACAGATTTTGATGGTGCCCTATTTAACGTGAATGCGGCTGTCTCCAAAGCATAACCCCAAAACGATAGCGGTAAATCAGTAAGAGACATCATAGATCGCACCATATCTAGTAAAGTACGATTACGACGTTCGGACACACCATTACGCTGTGGTGTTCCGGGTGGCGTGAGTTGCGAAACTATTCCGCATTGTTTCAAATGTACACCAAACTCGTAACTCAAATATTCTCCTCCACGATCAGATCGTAGAAACTTTATTTTCTTGTTACGATGATTTTCAACTTCACTCTGAAATTCTTTGAACTTTTCAAACGTTTCAGACTTATGTTTCATTAAGTAGATATACCCATATATGCTTAAATCATCTGTGAAGGTGAGAAAATAACGATATCCGCCACGAGCCTCAATATTCATCGGACCACATACATCTGTATGTATGATTTCCAACAAATCTGTTGCTCTTTCCATAGTACCGGAGAACGGCGTTTTAGTCATCTTGCCCATGAGGCACGGTTCGCAAGTACCAAGTGATTCATAATCAAGTGGTTCCAAAAGTCCATCAGTATGGAGTTTCTTCATGCGCTTTACACCGATATGACCTAAACGGCAGTGCCACAAATAAGTTGCACTATCATTATCAACTCTGCATCTTTTGGTTTCAACATTATGAATATGTGTGTTACTACTATCGAGATTCAATAAGAATAGACCACTCTTCAGGGGTGCATGACCATAAAAGATATTACTCATATAAATAGAACAACCATTATTCTCTGATTTAAATGAATAACCGTCTCGCATCAAACAAGATCCAGATATAATGTTCATGCTTAACGCTGGCACCAAATAACAATTATTTAGGTCTAATATTAATCCCGAAGGTAGATGTAGAGGTAGCGTGCCGACCGCGATCACATCGACTTTGGAACCGTTTCCCACGCGCATCGTCACCTCGTCCTTAGCCAATCTTCGCTTAATCCGTAGTCCCTGTTTCGAGTTGCAAATATTAGCAACAGAACCAGTATCAAATACCCAGGTGCTACTGCGAGCATTAGTAAGGTACACATCAATAACATGTATATCACATATACCTTTGTTCACCTTGCCATCCTTCTTATCCGCCAAATACTTGGGGCAGTTCCGCTTCCAGTGACTAGTCTGCTTGCAGTAGAAGCACTCAGTTTCAGGCTTAGGTCCAGACTTGGGTTTCTTCTCTTGAGCAGCAACTTGCTTGCTGTTCTTCTTGAAGTTCCCCTTCTTCTTCCCTTTGCCCTTTTTCTTGAAACTAGTGGTCTTGTTGACCATCAACACTTGATGCTCCTTTTTGATTTCTACCTCCGCAGCTTTCAGCATTGCGAAGAGCTCGGGAATAGTCTTATTCATCCCTTGCATATTATAGTTCATCATGAAGCTCTTGTAGCTTGGTGGCAGTGATTGGAGAATTCTGTCAATGACGCAATCATCTGGAAGATTAACTCCCATTTGAATCAAGTGATTATTATACCCAGACATTTTGAGTATATGCTCACTGACAGAACTGTTCTCCTCCATTTTGCAGCTATAGAACTTATTGGAGACTTCATATCTCTCAATCTGGGCATTTGCTTGAAATATTAACTTCAACTCCTGGAACATCTCATATGCTCCATGACGTTCAAAACGTCGTTGAAGTCCCGGTTCTAAGTCGTAAAGCATGGCACACTGAACTATCGAGTAGTCATCAGCTTTGATCTGCCAGATGTTCACAACATCTGGTGTTGCTCCAGCAGCAGGCCTGGCACCCAGCGGTGCTTCCAGGACGTAATTCTTCTGTGCAGCAATGAGGATAATCCTCAAGTTACGGACCCAGTCCGTGTAATTTCTACCATCATCTTTCAACTTTGCTTTCTCAAGGAACGCATTAAAATTCAACGGAACAACAACACGGGCCATTTATCTACAATCATACATAAACAAGCAAGATACTATCAGGTACTAAGTTCATGATAAATTTAGGTTCAGTTAATCATATTACTTAAAGAACTCCCACTTAGATAGACATCCCTCTAATCATCTAAGTGATTACGTGATCCAAATCAACTAAACCATGTCCGATCATCACGTGAGATGGAGTAATTTCATTGGTGAACATCACTATGTTGATCATATCTACTATATGATTCATGCTCGACCTTTCGGTCTCCGTGTTCCGAGGCCATATCTGTATATGATTGGCTCGTCAAGTATAACCTGAGTATTCCGCGTGTGCAACTGTTTTGCACCCATTGTATTTGAACGTAGAGCCTATCACACCCGATCATCATGTGGTGTCTCAGCACGAAGAACTTTAACAACGGTGCATACTCAGGGAGAACACTTCTTGATAATTTAGTGAGAGATCATCTTATAATGCTACCGTCAATCAAAGCAAGATAAGATGCATAAAAGATAAACATCACATGCAATCAATATAAGTGATATGATATGGCCATCATCATCTTGTGCTTGTGATCTCCATCTCCGAAGCACCGTCATGATCACCATCGTCACCGGCGCGACACCTTGATCTCCATCGTAGCATCGTTGTCGTCTCGCCATTCTTATGCTTCCACGACTATCGCTACCGCTTAGTGATAAAGTAAAGCATTACAGCGCGATTGCATTGCATACAATAAAGCGACAACCATATGGCTCCTGCCAGTTGTCGATAACTCGGTTACAAAACATGATCATCTCATACAATAAAATTTAGCATCATGTCTTGACCATATCACATCACAACATGCCCTGCAAAAACAAGTTAGACGTCCTCTACTTTGTTGTTGCATGTTTTACGTGGCTGCTATGGGCTTAAGCAAGAACCAATCTTACCTACGCATCAAAACCACAATGATAGTTTGTCAAGTTGGTGCTGTTTTAACCTTCGCAAGGACCGGGTGTAGCCACACTCGGTTCAACTAAAGTTGGAGAAACTGTCACCCGCAAGCCACCTATGTGCAAAGCACGTCGGAGAACCGGTCTCGCATAAGCGTACGCGTAATGTTGGTCCGGGCCGCTTCGTCCAACAATACCGCCGAACCAAAGTATGACATGCTGGTAAGCAGTATGACTTATATCGCCCATAACTCACTTGTGTTCTACTCGTGCATATAACATCAACATATAAAACCTAGGCTCGGATGCCACTGTTGGGTTTCGTAGTAATTTCAAAAAAATTCCTACGCTCACGCAAGATCATGGTGATGCATAGCAACGAGAGGGGAGAGTATGATCTACGTACCCTTGTAGATCGACAACGGAAGCATTTGGTTGATGTAGTCGTACGTCTCCACGGCCCGACCGATCAAGCACCGAAACTACGGCACCTCCGAGTTCTAGCACACGTTCAGCTCGATGACGATCCCCGGACTCCGATCCAGCAAAGTGTCGGGGAAGAGTTCCGTCAGCACGAAGGCGTGGTGACGATCTTGATGTACTACTGTCGCAGGGCTTCGCCTAAGCACCGCTACAATATTATCGAGGACTATGTGGGAAGGGAGCACCGCACACGGCTAAGAATATGATCACGTGGATCAACTTGTTTCTCTAGGGGTCCCTCTGCCTCCGTATATAAAGGTTCAATGGAGGGGGGCCGGCCGGCCAAGGTGTGGCGCGCCAGGAGGAGTCCTACTCCTTCTAGGAGTAGGAGTCCTACTGCTTCTGGGAGTAGGACTCCCCCCTTTCCTAGTTGGAATAGGATTCGTGGAGGGGGGGGGGGCGAACATGTATAAGTCATGAAGAAAGCAATAGCAACATACTAAACGATCGAGTGCTAAGCTAACAGAGTGGGTCAAGTCAATCACATCATTCAACTAATGATGTGATCCCGTTAATCAAATAACAACTCTTTGTCCATGGTTAGGAAACATAACCATCTTTGATTAACGAGCTAGTCAAGTAGAGGCATACTAGTGACACTCTGTTTGTCTATGTATTCACACATGCATTATGTTTCCGGTTAATACAATTCTAGCATGAATAATAAACTTTTATCATGATATAAGGAAATAAATAATAACTTTATTATTACCTCTAGGGCATATTTCCTTCACATCATCCCGTGGCTAACTCATTAGACACATTGCTTGCAAGGTTCATATTGATGTGCATTACCGAGAGGGCCCAGAGATACCTCTCCGATACACGGAGTGACAAATCCTAATCTCGATCTATGCCAACTCAACAAACACCATCGGAGACACCTGTAGAGAATCTTTATAATCACCCAGTTACGTTGTGACGTTTGATAGCACACAAGGTGTTCCTCCGGTATTCGGGAGTTGCATAATCTCATAGTCAGAGGAACATGTATAAGTCATGAAGAAAGCAATAGCAATAAAACTAAACGATCATAATGTTAAGCTAACGGATGGGTCTTGTCCATCACATCATTCTCTAATGATGTGATGTTGTTCATCAAATGACAACACATGTCTATGGCTAGGAAACCTAACTATCTTTGATTAACGAGCTAGTCAAGTAGAGGCATACTAGGGACACTCTGTTTGTCTATGTATTCACACATGCATTAAGTTTCCGGTTAATACAATTCTAGCATGAATAATAAACATTTATCATGATATAAGGAAATATAAATAATCATCTTTATTATTGTCTCTAGGGCATATTTCCTCCAGTCTCCCACTTGCACTAGAGTCAATAATCTAGATTACATAGTAATGATCTAACACCCATGGAGTCTTGGTGCTGATCATGTTTTTCTCATGAGAGAGGCTTAGTGAACGGGTTTGCAACATTCAGATCCGTGTGTATCTTGCAAATCTCTATGTCTCCCTCCTTGACTTGATCACGGATGGAATTGAAGCGTCTCTTGATGTGCTTGGTTCTCTTGTGAAATCTGGATTCCTTTCCCAAGGCAATTGCACCAGTATTGTCACAAAAGATTTTCATTGGACCCAATGTAGTAGGTATGACACCTAGATCAGATATGAACTCCTTCATCCAGACTCCTTCATTTGTTGCTTCCGAAGTAGCTATGTACTCCGCTTCACACGTAGATCCCGCCTCGACGCTCTACTTGGAACTGCACCAACTGAGAGCTCCACCATTCAATACAAATATGTATCCAGTTTGTGACTTAGAGTCATCCGGATCAGTGTCAAAGCTTGCATCGACGTAACCGTTTTCGACAAGCTCTTTGTCACCTCCATAAACGAGAAACATATCCTTAGTCCTTTTCAGGTATTTCAGGATGTTCTTGACCGCTGTCCAATGATCCCCTCCTGGATTACTTTGGTACCTCCCTCTAAACTAATAGCAAGGCGCACATCAGGTCTGGTACACATCATTGCATACTGAAAGTGCTAGTGATCGACTAGAGGGGGATGAATAGGCGATTTTTATGAAAGTCTTCAAAACATGGAAGTTTCAAAGACAAACGATAGAAATAAACCTATAACCATGCAGCGGAAGGTAGACTACACTAAGCAAGCCATAGTCAAGTATTCAATGAAATGAAAGCACAAAGACTAATAGCAGCTAGGCAGTATAGATCAGGATGGAAGATAGTATGAAGCCAATCAGAACAAGCAGTCACACAGTGAAGACAAATAGATAGTGCAAACAGGCAATGACTTCACAAGGACCAATCTGCACATAAAGAGATGGGAAGGATAGAACCAGTGGCTCGTTGAAGACAATGATTTGTTGGACCAGTTCCAGTTGCTGTGACAACTGTACGTCTGGTTAGGGAGGCTGAGATTTAACTCAGAATACTGCATCTTCACCTTATTCCCCTTGAGCTAAGGACACCCAGTCCTCGCCCAATCACTCTGGTAAGTCTTCAAGGTAGACTTCCAAACCTTCACAGACTTCGTTCACCGGCGATCCACAATGACTCTTGGATGCTCAGAACGCGGCGCCTAACCGGCTGGAGGATTCACAGTCCTCAAGTGTAATAAGTCTTCAGATCACACAGACAGGAAGACTTCAGTGATGCCTAACACTCTTTGTCTCTGGGTGTTTAGGGCTTTGTCCTCGCAAGGAATTATCTCTCAAAGGCTTCGAGGTGGGTTGCTCTCAAACGATAAAAGCCGTACACTAACTCTGAGCAGCCAACCAATTTATGGCGTAGGGGGTGGGATATTTATAGCCACTAGGCAACCCGACCTGATTTGTCCGAAATGACCCTAGGTCACTAAGGAACTGACACGTGTTCCAACGGTCAGATTTTAAATACACACGGCAACTTTAGTTGAGCTACAAGCAAAGCTGACTTATCCAGCTCTGGATAAGATTTGCTCTCATTGTCTTCGCTCGAAGACATAGGATTTTGGTTAAGCATCACTTCAGTCATTCTGACTGGTTCACTTGGACCCCACTTAACAGTACAGTGGTTCCTATGACTCAACAAAGAAGAAAAAGAACGACGAAACAACTAAGTCTTCGCGCTCCATAGTCTTCATGCAATGTCTTCTCTTGTCACAGTCTTCAATGTGAATGTCTTCACATACCACCTTTGACTTCAATGTCTTCATACATTTTTTGAGGGTACGCCAAAGGCGTACCTTAGCTTTATAGGAGGGAGAAAATATGTACAAGAGTTTTACAAATGTGCTAGTTGGTAGTCACAAGCCGACCCCAACCAAGCCTCCACCCCACTCCTAATTCTACTCTACTACTCGGATATAGGTCGTCCTCCAAATGTTCCTGTCGTAGCCCAAGTCCTCAAATCATCGAAGATCAAGTCCACGGTCTCCCATTCATTCTTGATTTGGCTTGATCCGAACACTCTCGCGTTCCTCTGTTTCCAAAGTGTCCAGCAAATGAGCATCACGAATGTGTCAAATCCTTTCCGAGTTTGCTTATGTATGCATTTTCTAGCTTCCATCCACCATTGCACCAATCGTGATTCATATGTTGGGAAAAGATCCGTCCTCAATCCCATCCTGGTCATGCATTTGTACCACACTTGCCTTGAGAACACACATTGCTGCAAGATGTGGTCAACCGTGTCTACCTCTTGATCACAAAAGTAGCATGTTGACGTTTGGTCTTGCAAACCATGTCTAGCCCTTCTATTAGACGTCCACAATCGATATTGCACAGCCAGCCACATGAAAATTTTACACGCAAGTGGCGCCCAACATTTCCAGATTGCTCCGAAGGAGTGAAATCTAACTCCTCCCTCACAGAGCATCTTGTATGTGGATGATGCGATGTAGACTCCTGTCACATTCCAAGCCCAAATGGGGCTATCCTCAGTTTGAGCATCCAATTGAACCTCCGATATGATCTCCCAAAGTCTGATGAACTGGGTAAGACCCTCCGTGCAGAGGTCACCCACAACGCCGTTCATCCAATCATGTGTGCACACCGCATCACGTACCAGCCTCCTGTTAGCAACCTACGTGTGTACTGTCGCCACAACCAAGGGAGCTAGCTCTGTGATGGTTGCACCATGGAGCCACCGATCTTTCCAGAACAAAATTTTGTCTCCTGCTCCAACCTTCCATTTAACCAGGCTCCCAAAAGCTTGGGCAGCCTTTTTGTCCGCGGTCAAGTTGAGCCCTTGCCAAGGCCTGGAAGCATTCGTGCGTCTAAGCCATTCCCATTGTAATCTTAAAGCAATACCGTGCTTAGATAAGTCAATAATGCCCAAGCCGCCCAAGTGTTTTGGCCTGCATACCCTTGCCCAGGACACCACACACTTGCCACCATTCACCTCCTCCATCCCGGCCCAGAAAAAAGCCCGGCAACCTCTGTCCACTCTTTCCAGGGCCCATTTTGGCGCCTCGACAACCATAAGGTGGTGTGTGGCCCGCGCCCTCATGACTTGGTTGACGAGGATAAGCCTCCCAGGTCTTGTCACCAAGCCCCTTTGCCATCCTGGCAGAATGTGAAGGGCCGCATCCACAATCGGCTGCCACTCAGATCTCTTGAGTTGTTTGATGCTTAACTGGAGGCCTAGGTACTTGCATGGAAAGGTGGTGATCTTCCAGGGTAGCACCGACTTAACAAGCTCTTCATCCTCAGTCTCAGCTCGGATCATAATTGTCGTTGATTTGGCAAAGTTTACCTTAAGCCCCGATGCCACTCCAAAGATAGTGAGGGTTTCCTTAACGAACAGGAGATCTGGCCATGTTGGTTTGATGAATAGTACTATGTCGTCTGCATACAAGGACATGCGCTGCATTGGGCTACAACCATTGATCATGCTCATCACTCGAGCCTCGTGCGCCTTGATAATCATTGCCGTAAGGACATCCATGGCGATGACGAAAAGCAAAGGGGAAATCGAGTCCCCTTGCCTCAATCCTTTAGCGTGCATGAACTTGTCACCAGCGCATCCATTTACCAGCACTCTTGAGCTGGCAGTGGTAAGAAGGATGGCGATCCAAGATATCCAATGTTCCGAGAAACCTTTTTCTCTAAGCACTTCAAACAAAAACGGCCAAGCCAGGGAGTCAAAAGCTTTTGTAATGTCAAGCTTGAGCAGCACACCTTTCACTTTCCTTCCGTGCAACGATCGTGCCATTTGCCTCACTAGCAGAAAGTTATCATGCAAGCATATCCCCTTGATGAAAGCGGACTGGTTCGCCTGGACTAGCTCTCCCATGCGCGGTCTGAGCCTTGCGGTCAGGAGTTTGGAAGCAATCTTGGGCATGCTATGCACTAGGCATATGGGTCTGAAGTCGAATACAGTGCACGCTTCCGGTGACTTCGGCAGAAGAGTGATCAAAGCTTGGTTTAGCCTTCCAAAACCCCTTCCATTTCCCACAAAAAGCTTGTGAATCGTGGCAATGAGATCCACCTTGACCACCTCCCAAGCTTTCTAGAAAAAAACAATCCAATGAACCCGTCCGGCCCAGGTGCCTTGTCCGAGGGCATGTCCTTAATAACTGCCCAAATCTCTTCCTCGGTAAACACTCTGTCCTGCTCAGAGAGATCAATGCGACCTGCTCCCAATCCATCCAAGTCCAGAGTGAATTATCATGCCACATCCTTGCCCAAAAGATTCTTGTAAGCTTTGTAAAATGCTTCCTCCTTGCCTTTCTGGTCGGTAATAATACAACCATCCATATGCAAAGCAGGGATGTAATTCTTCATACGTCTCCCATTTGCCACCAAGTGAAACAACTGCATGTTCACGTACCCTTCTTGCAACCATGTTATCCTTGAACTTTGCCTAGCAATGATCCTTTCTAAGGAAGCCAACCCTAGCACAAGCTGCTTAAGGGTTCTTCTAAGCCATCTCTCTTCCTCCGTAAGCATCCGATTTTCCTGAGCGCAGTCGAACCGCATGATGACTATGTTAGCGATGGCTATTTGTAGCTTGATATTCCTATCTCCTTTTGACCCCATGTGGCGAGAGCTCTAGCCGTGTTACTAAGCAAGATATCAAGCCGCATGAAAGGATCGGTGATATCCGGATCACAAGTCCAAGCCTCTTTGACGACATCAATAAAACCCTCCATTTTGACCCAAAACTTCTCAAAGCGGAACCTCCTCCTAATGTGCATGGACTCTTGGAGCGTGAGGTGTAAATGGCAATGATCCGAGTACTCGGTGGATAAAGCTTGAAGCATGCACTCCGGGTGCTCGAGCTCCCAGTCGACGGATACGAACGCACGGTCTATCTTAGTGAGGGTGGGCGCCTCCCTTTCATTGCTCCAAGTGAATTTGCGCCCATGCAAGAAAAGCTCCTTGAGCGCGTTATTATCGACAAAGCGTTTGAACTTCCCCATCATTCTCCGATCCAAGTTGGAGTTGTTCTTGTCTGCCGCGTAAAGAATAAGGTTGAAGTCACCAATGACAAGCCATGGCCCGGGACTAAGCGATCTCCTCTCCGATAGCTCAGTCAGGAAGCAGATCTTTTGATCGTCCTCCTGCGGCCCATAGACTACAGTTAACCACCATTGAGGGAGTCCTGGATTAGGGGGTCTCCCGACAGCCGGACTATCTCCATTGGCCAGACTGTTAGACTATGAAGATACAAGATTGAAGACTTTGTCTCGTGTCCGGATGGGACTCTACTTGGCGTGGAAGGCAAGCTAGGCAATACGGATATGGATGTCTCCTCCTTTGTAACCGAACTTGTGTAACCCTAACCCTCTTCGGTGTCTATATAAACCGAAGGGTTTTAGTCCGTAGGACAACAACCATAGCATACAATCATACCATAGGCTAACTTCTAGGGTTTAGCCTCCTCGATCTCGTGGTAGATCTACTCTTGTACTACCCATATCATCAATATTAATCAAGCAGGACGTAGGGTTTTACCTCCATCAAGAGGGCCCTAACCTGGGTAAAACATCGTGTCCCCTGCCTCCTGTTACCATCCGGCCTAGACGCATAGTTCGGGACCCCCTACCCGAGATCCGCCGGTTTTGACACCGACGTTGGTGCTTTCATTGAGAGTTCCTCTGTGTCGTCGCCGTTAGGCTTGATGGCTCCTACTATCATCGATAGCGATGCGGTCCAGGTGAGACTTTTCTCCCCGGACGGATCTTCGTATTCGGTGGCTTTGCACTGCGGGCTAATTTGCTTGGCCATCTGGAGCAGATTGAAAGCTACGCCCCTGGCCATCAGGTCATATTTGGAAGTTTGAACTACACGGCCAACATCCGCGGTGTTGGGGAACGTAGTAATTTCAAAAAAATTCCTACGCACACACAAGATCATGGTGATGCATAGCAACGAGAGGGGAGTGTGTTGTCTACGTACCCTCGTAGACCGACAACGGAAGTGTTGACACAATGTAGAGGAAGTAGTCGTATGTCTTCCCGATCTGACCGATCCAAGCACTGAACGTACGGCACCTCCGAGTTCTAGCACACGTTCAGCTCGATGACGATCCCCGGACTCCGATCCAGCAAAGTGTCGGGGAAGAGTTCCGTTAGCACGACGGCGTGGTGACGATCTTGATGTTCAACTGTTGCAGGGCTTCGCCTAAGCACCACTACAATATTATCGAGGATTATGGTGGAAGGGGGCACCGCACACGGCTAAGAAAATGATCACGTGGATCAACTTGTGTGTCTATGGGGTGCCCCCTGCCCCCGTATATAAAGGAGTGGAGGAGGGGAGGGCCGGCCCTCTCTATGGCGCGCCCTAGGGGAGTCCTACTCCCACCGGGAGTAGGATTCCCCCTTTCCTAGTCCAACTAGGAGTCCTTCCATGTAGTAGGAGTAGGAGACAAGGAAGGGGAAGAGGGAAGAGAAGGAAGGAGGGGGCGCAGCCCCTCCCCCTAGTCCAATTCGTACTAGGCCTTGGGGGGCGCGCGGCCTGCCTCTCCCTCTCCCCTAAAGCCCAATAAGGCCCATATACTTCTTCTCCCGTATTCCCGTAACTCCCCGGTACTCCGAAAAATACCCGAACCACTCGGAACCTTTCCGATGTCCGAATATAGTCGTCCAATATATCGATTTTTATGTCTCGACCATTTCGAGACTCCTCGTCATGTCTCCGATCTCATCCGGGATTCCGAACTCCTTCGGTACATCAAAACTCATAAACTCATAATATAACTGTCATCGAAACCTTAAGTGTGCGGACCCTACGGGTTCGAGAACAATGTAGACATGACCGAGACACGTCTCCGGTCAATAACCAATAGCGGAACCTGGATGCTCATATTGGCTCCTACATATTCTACGAAGATCTTTATCGGTCAGACCGCATAACAACATATGTTGTTCCCTTTGTCATCGGTATGTTCCTTGCCCGAGATTCGATCGTCGGTATCTCAATACCTAGTTCAATCTCGTTACCGGCAAGTCTCTTTACTCGTTCCGTAATACATCATCTCGCAACTAACTCATTAGTTGCAATGCTTGCAAGGCTTATGTGATGTGCATTACCGAGAGGGCCCAGAGATACCTCTCCGACAATCGGAGTGAAAAATCCTAATCTCGAAATACGCCAACCCAACATGTACCTTTGGAGACACCTGTAGAGCTCCTTTATAATCACCCAGTTACGTTGTGACGTTTGGTAGCACACAAAGTGTTCCTCCGGTAAACGGGAGTTGCATAATCTCATAGTCATCGGAACATGTATAAGTCATGAAGAAAGCAATAGCAACATACTAAACGATCGAGTGCTAAGCTAACGGAATGGGTCAAGTCAATCACATCATTCTTCTAATGATGTGATCCCGTTAATCAAATAACAACTCTTTGTCTATGGTTAGGAAACATAACCATCTTTGATTAACGAGCTAGTCAAGTAGAGGCATACTAGTGACACTCTGTTTGTCTATGTATTCACACATGTATTATGTTTCCAGTTAATACAATTCTAGCATGAATAATAAACATTTATCATGAAATAAGGAAATAAATAATAACTTTATTATTGCCTCTAGGGCATATTACCTTCAGTCTCCCACTTGCACTAGAGTCAATAATCTAGTTTACATCGCCATGTGATCTAACATCAATAGTTCACATCTTTATGTGGTTAACACCCATAGTTCACATTGATATGTGACCAACACCCAAAGGGTTTACTAGAGTCAGTAATCTAGTTCACATTGCTATGTGATTAACACCCAAAGAGTACTAAGGTGTGATCATGTTTTGCCTGTGAGAGAAGTTTAGTCAACGGGTCTGCCATATTCAGATCCGTAAGTATTTTGCAATTTTCTATGTCTACAATGCTCTGCACGGAGCTACTTTAGCTAATTGCTCCCACTTTCAATATGTATCCAGATGAAGACTAAGAGTCATCCGGATCAGTGCCAAAACTTGTATCGACGTAACCCTTTTACGACGAACCTTTTGTCACCTCCATAATCGAGAAACATATCCTTATTCCACTAAGGATAATTTTGACCGCTGTCCAGTGATCTACTCCTAGATCACTATTGTACTCCCTTGCCAAAATTAGTGTAGGTATACAATAGGTCTGGTACACAGCATGGCATACTTTATAGAACCTATGGCCAAGGCATAGGGAATGACTTTCATTCTCATTCTATTTTCTGCCGTGGTCGCGCTTTGAGTCTTACTCAATTTCACACCTTGTAACACAGGCAAGAATTCTTTCTTTGACTGTTCCATTTTGAACTACTTCAAAATCTTGTCAAGGTATGTACTAATTGAAAAAAACTTATCAAGCATCTTGATCTATCTCTATAGATCTTGATGCTCAATATGTAAGCAGCTTCACCGAGGTTTTCTTTGAAAAAATCCTTTCAAACACTCCTTTATGCTTTGCAGAATAATTCTACATTATTTCCGATCAACAATATGTCATACACATATACTTATCAGAAATGCTGTAGTGCTCCCACTCACTTTCTTGTAAATACAGGCTTCACCGCAAGTCTGTATAAAACTATATGCTTTGATCAACTTATCAAAGCGTATATTCCAACTCCGAGATGCTTGCACCAGTCCATAGATGGATCGCTGGAGCTTGCATATTTTGTTAGCACCTTTAGGATTGACAAAACCTTCTGGTTGCATCATATACAACTCTTCTTTAAATCCATTAAGGAATGTAGTTTTGTTTATCCATTTGCCAGATTTCATAAAAATGCGGCAATTGCTAACATGATTTGGACAGACTTAAGCATCGCTACGAGTGAGAAAATTTCATCGTAGTCAACACCTTGAACTTTGTCAAAAACCTTTTTCGACAAGTCTAGCTTTGTAGATAGTAACACTACTATCAGCGTCCGTCTTCCTCTTGAAGATCCATTTATTTTCTATGGCTTGCCGATCATCGGGCAAATCCATCAAAGTCCATACTTTGTTCTCATACATGGATCATATCTCAGATTTCATGGCCTCAAACCATTTCGCGGAATCTGGGCTCATCATCGCTTCCTCATAGTTCGCAAGTTCGTCATGGTCTAGTAACATGACTTCCAGAACAGGATTACCGTACCACTCTGGTGCGGATCTCACTCTGGTTTACCTACGAGATTCGGTAGTAACTTGATCTGAAGTTACATGATCATCATCATTAGCTTCCTCACTAATTGGTGTAGTAGTCACAAGAACAGATTTCTGTGATGAACTACTTTCCAATAAGGGAGAAGGTACAATTACCTTATCAAGTTTTCTACTTTCCTCCCACTCACTTCTTTCGAGAGAAACTCCTTCTCTAGAAAGGATCCATTCTTAGCAACGAATGTCTTGCCTTCGGATCTGTGATAGAAGGTGTACCCAACAGTCTCCTTTGGGTATCCTATGAAGACATATTTCTCCGATTTGGGTTTGAGCTTATCAGGATGAAACTTTTTCACATAAGCATCACAACCCAAAACTTTAAGAAACGACAACTTTGGTTTCTTGCCAAACCATAATTCAGATTGTGTCGTCTCAACGGATTTAGATGGTGCCCTTTTTAACGTGAATGCAGCTGTCTCTAATGCATAACCCCAAAACGATAGTGGTAGATCGGTAAGAGACATCATAGATTGCACTATATCCAATAAAGTACGGTTATGACGATCGGACACACCATTATGCTGTGGTGTTCCAGGTGGCATGAGTTTGTGAAACTATTCCACAATGTTTTAATTGAAGACCAAACTCGTAACTCAAATATTTGTCTCCGCGATCAGATCGTAGAAACCTTATTTTCTTGTCACGATGATTTTCCACTTCACCCTGAAATTATTTGAACTTTTCAAATGTTTCAGACTTATGTTTCATCAAGTAGATATACTCATATCTGCTCAAATCATCTATGAAGGCCAGAAAATAACGATACCCGCCGCGAGCCTCAACACTCATTGGACTGCATACATCAGTATGTATTATTTCCAATCAAGTTTGTTGCTCGCTCCATTGTTCCGGAGAACGGAGTCTTAGTCATCTTGCCCATGAGGCATGGTTCGCAAGTACCAAGTGATTCATAATCAAGTGGTTCCAAAAGTCCATCAGTATGGAGTTTCTTCATGCGCTTTACACCGATATGACCTAAATGGCAGTGCCACAAATCAGTTGCACTATCATTATTAATTTTGCATCTTTTGGCTTCAATATTATGAATATGTGTAACACTACGATCGAGATCCAACGAACTATTTTCATTGGGTGTATGACCATCGAAGGTTTTATTCATGTAAACAGAACAACAATTATTCTCTGACTTTAATGAATAACCGTATTGCAATAAACATGATCAAATCATATTCATGCTCAACACAAACACCAAATAACACTTATTTAGTTTCAACACTAATCCCGAAAGTATAGGGAGTGTGCGATGATGATCTTATCAATCATGGAACTACTTCCAACACACATCGTCACCTCACCCTTTACTAGTTTATGTTTATTTTGCAACTCCCGTTTTGAGTTACTACTCTTAGCAACTGAACCAGTATCAAATGCCGAGGGGTTGCTATAAACACTAGTAAAGTATACATCAATAACACGTATATCCAATATACCTTTGTTTACCTTGCCATCCTTCTTATCCGCCAAATACTTGGGGCAGTTCCACTTCCAGTGACCAGTCCCTTTGCAGTAGAAGCACTTATTCTCAGGCTTAGGATCAGACTTGGGCTTCTTCACTTGAGCAGCAACTTGCTTGCCGTTCTTCTTGAAGTTCCCCTTCTTCCCTTTGCCCTTTTCTTGAAACTAGTGGTCTTGTCAACCATCAACACTTGATGTTTTTCTTGATTTCTACCTTCGTTGATTTCAGCATCACGAAGAGCTTGGGAGTTGTTTCCGTTATCCCTTGCATATTATAGTTCATCACGAAGTTCTACTAACTTGGTGATGGTGACTAGAGAATTCTGTCAATCACTATCTTATCTGGAAGATTAACTCCCACTTGATTCAAGCGATTGTAGTACCCAGACAATCTGAGCACATGCTCACTAGTTGAGCGATTCTCCTCCATCTTTTAGCTATAGAACTTGTTGGAGACTTCATATCTCTCAACTCGGGTATTTGCTTGAAATATTAACTTCAACTCCTGGAACATCTCATATGGTCCATGACGTTCAAAACATCTTTGAAGTCCCGATTCTAAGCCATTAAGCATGGTGCACTAAACTATCAAGTAGACATCATATTGAGCTAGCCAAACGTTCATAATGTCTGCATCTGCTCCTGCAATAGGTCTGTCACCTAGCGGTGCATCAAGGACATAATTCTACTGTGCAGCAATGAGGATAAACCTCAGATCACGGATCCAATCCGCATCATTGCTACTAACATCTTTCAACACAATTTTCTCTAGGAACATATCAAAATAAACACAGGGAAGCAACAACACGAGCTATTGATCTACAACATAATTCGCAAAATACTACCAGGACTAAGTTCATGATAAATTTAAGTTCAATTAATCATATTACTTAAGAACTCCCACTTAGATAGACATCCCTCTAATCCTCTAAGTGATCACGTGATCCAAATCAACTAAACCATGTCCGATCATCACGTGAGATGGAGCAGTTTCATTGGTGAACATCACTATGTTGATCATATCTACTATATGATTCACGCTCGACCTTTCGGTCTCCGTGTTCCGAGGCCATATCTGTATATGCTTGGCTCGTCAAGTATAACCTGAGTATTCCGCGTGTGCAACTGTTTTGCACCCGTTGTATTTGAACGTAGAGCCTATCACACCCGATCATCACGTGGTGTCTCAGCACGAAGAACTTTCGCAACGGTGCATACTCAGGGAGAACACTTCTTGATAATTAGTGAGAGATCATCTTAAAATGCTACCGTCAAACTAAGCAAAATAAGATGTATAAAAGATAAACATGATATGCAATCAAAATATGTGACATGATATGGCCATCATCATCTTGCGCCTTTGATTTCCATCTCCAAAGTACTGTCATGATCTCTATCGTCACCGGCATGACACCATGATCTCCATCATCTTGATCTATATCAATGTGTTGTCACGTGGTCGTCTCGCCAACAATTGCTCTTGCAACTATTGCTATCGCATAGCGATAAAGTAAAGCAATTATTGGACGCTTGCATCTTATGCAATAGAGAGACAACCATAAGGATTTTGCTAGTTTCCGATAACTTCAACAAAACATGATCATCTCATACAACAACTTATATCTCATCACGTCTTGACCATATCACATCACAACATGCCCTGCAAAAACAAGTTAGACGTCCTCTACTTTGTTGTTGCAAGTTTTACATGGCTGCTACGGGCGTAGCAAGAACCGTTCTTACCTACGCATCAAAAACCACAACGATAGTTTGTCAAGTTGGTGCTATTTTAACCTTCGCAAGGACCGGGCGTAGCCACTCGGTTCAACTAAAGTTGGAGAAACTGACACCCACCAGCCACCTGTGTGCAAAGCACGTCGGTAGAACCAGTCTCGCGTAAGCGTACACGTAATGTCGGTCCGGGCCGCTTCATCCAACAATACCGCCGAACCAAAGTATGACATGCTGGTAAGCAGTATGACTTATATCGCCCACAACTCACTTGTGTTCTACTCGTGCATATAACATCAACACATAAAACCTAGGCTCGGATACCACTGTTGGGGAACGTAGTAATTTCAAAAAAATTCCTACGCACACACAAGATCATGGTGATGCATAGCAACAAGAGGGGAGTGTGTTGTCTACGTACCCTCGTAGACCGGCAACGGAAGTGTTGACACAACATAGAGGAAGTAATCGTATGTCTTCCCGATCCGACCGATCCAAGCACCGAACGTACGGCACCTCTGAGTTCTAGCACACGTTCAGCTCAATGACGATCCCCGGACTCCGATCTAGCAAAGTGTCAGGGAAGAGTTCTGTCAGCACGATGGCGTGGTGATGATCTTGATGTTCAACTGTCGCAGGGCTTCGCCTAAGCACCACTACAATATTATCGAGGATTATGGTGGAAGGGGGCACCGCACACGGCTAAGAAAACGATCACGTGGATCAACTTGTGTGTCTATATGGGGTGCCCCCTGCCCCCGTATATAAAGGAGTGGAGGAGGGGAGGGCCGGCCCTCTCTATGGCGCGCCCTAGGGGAGTCCTACTCCCACCGGGAGTAGGATTCCCCCTTTCCTAGTCCAACTAGGAGTCCTTCCATGTAGTAGGAGTAGGAGACAAGGAAGGGGAAAAGGGAAGAGAAGGAAGGAGGGGGCGCAGCCCCTCCCCCTAGTCCAATTCAGACTAGGCCTTGGGGGCGCGCGGCCTGCCTCTCCCTCTCCCCTAAAGCCCAATAAGGCCCATATACTTCTTCTCCCGTATTCCCGTAACTCCCCGGTACTCCGAAAAATACCCGAACCACTCGGAACCTTTCCGATGTCCGAATATTGTTGTCCAATCTATCGATTTTTATGTCTCGACCATTTCGAGACTCCTCGTCATGTCCCCGATCTCATCCGGGATTCTGAACTCCTTAAGCATGCGGACCCTACGGGTTTGAGAACAATGTAGACATGACCGAGACACGTCTCCGGTCAATAACCAATAGCGGAACCTAGATGCTCATATTGGCTCCTACATATTCTACGAAGATCTTTATCGGTTAGACCGCATAACAACATACGTTGTTCCCTTTGTCATCGGTATGTTACTTGCCCGAGATTCGATCGTCGGTATCTTAATACCTAGTTCAATCTCGTTACCAGAAAGTCTCTTTACTCGTTCTGTAATACATCATCTCGCACCTAACTCATTAGTTGCAATGCTTGCAAGGCTTATGTGATGTGCATTACCGAGAGGGCCCAGAGATACCTCTCCGACAATCGGAGTGACAAATCCTAATCTCGAAATACGCCAACCCAACATGTACCTTTGGAGACACCTGTAGATCTCCTTTATAATCACCCAGTTACGTTGTGACGTTTGGTAGCACACAAAGTGTTCCTCCGGTAAACGGGAGTTGTATAATCTCATAGTCATAGGAACATGTATAAGTCATGAAGAAAGCAATAGCAACATACTAAACGATCGAGTGCTAAGCTAACGGAATGGGTCAAGTCAATCACATCATTCTTCTAATGATGTGATCCCGTTAATCAAATAACAACTCTTTGTCTATGGTTAGGAAACATGACCATCTTTGATTAACGAGCTAGTCAAGTAGAGGCATACTAGTGACACTCTGTTTGTCTATGTATTCACACATGTATTATGTTTCCGGTTAATACAATTCTAGCATGAATAATAAAAATTTATCATGAAATAAGGAAATAAATAATAACTTTATTATTGCCTCTAGGGCATATTTCCTTCACGCGGAGACTTGATCTTTGACAGATTCGAGCCACAGCCGGGCGCGCCGCACTATCATGATGGGTATGACCTAGCTCTGCCGCCGAACAGTACCTCAGAGGCCGCGCCCGCATCAGCTCCGACCCTTAGCTCGGAGCCAACTGCGCCAATCGAGGATGGGTGGCTAGACACCGCCTCAGGGGCTGCAGTCTCAACGGTGATCGAGCCGAACACCAGCCTAATCCTCTACGCCGCCCGTGACTCCAAGGTGATGGACTCTTTTTCGGACTCCGAACCATCCGCGCCCCTGCCAATCGAATCCGATTGGGCGCCGATCATGGAACTCACCGCCGCGGATATCTTTCAGCAGTCGCCCTTCGGCGACATTCTGAATTCACTAAGATCTCTCTCTTTGTCAGGAGAGCCCTGGCCGGATTATGGCCAACAGGATTGCGATGCGGACGACGAAGAAATTCGACGCCCACCCACCACCCACTTCGTAACCACCGTCGATGATTTAACCGACATGCTTGACTTCGACTCCGAAGATATCGACGGTATGGACGATGATGTAGGAGACGAACATGAACCAGCGCCTATAGGACACTGGAAAGCCACCTCATCATACAACGTATGCATGGTCGACACACTAAAAGAAGATGGCGATGAGGAATGAAAGGACGCTATGAAGGCTTGTCCCCTCGAGAAGCAGTCAAAGCGGCAGCGTAAGCGCCGCCCCAAATCCCGCCTCGGTAGAAACAACAATCATACAGACCCAGTGCTAGAGCAGGGCGAGCCATTGCCAGACTACGGCAACACGGAGAATCAAACCGAACAACCCGACTCTGTCAAAGATAATAGTCCGGACGACATCACACCGGACAGACACCCGGAGCAACAGAATGCCCATAAAAGGCTTGTTGCCACCGCAAGGAGTCTGAAAAAGCAGAAGCAAAGGCTCAAGGTTGCGCAAGACACACTCCAAATCAGATGGAGCAAAGTACTCAACACAGCAGTGAAGTACGGCGGCAATCACCCCACCAAGAGCTACCCAAAGCGGAAGTTGCTACCTGAATTCGATGACGAGGCCTTAGACCCCCCACAACCAAAAATTAAAACAGCCATCTGGCCGGATAGATGACCTCACGTCCAACATAAAGCGGCAAGCAACACTGCACATATGCCAATACGTGGTTTACGCGAGGGCTCACATCAAAAGGACGGCGAAACCAGATCCATCTACGGACCACGCAAGCGTGCTCCAGCATACGGTGCAATACAACAAACATCCGAACAACACGGTACACCCAGATATAGGGGTGCCGCACACCCCCTATGTTTCACCGATGAGGTGGTGGACCATGAATTTCTAGAGGGATTCAAACCGTAAACATAGAGGCATACGACGGAACAACAGACCCTGGGGTCTGGCTTGAGGACTATATCCTCCATATCCATATGGCTCGGGGAGATGATCTCCACGCCATTAAGTATTTACCCCTCAAACTCAAAAGGCCAGCTCGGCACTGGCTTAAGAGCCTCCCCGAAAGCTCCATTGGAAGCTGGGAAGAGCTCGAAGACACCTTTCGGGCAAATTTTCAAGGGACTTATGTACGACCTCCGGAAGCGGATGATTTGAGTCATATAAGTCAACAGCCCGGAGAGTCAGCCCGAAAGCTTTGGAACATGTTTCTTACTAAAAAGAACCAAATTGTCGACTGTCCGGACGCTGAAGCCTTGGCAGCTTTTAAGCATAGCGTCCGTGACGAATGGCTTGCCAGAGACCTCGGCCAAGAAAAGCCGAGAACAATGGCAGCATTAACAAGCCTCATGACCCGCTTTTGCGTGGGTGAGGATAGCTGGCTAGCCAGATGTAGCACCAGCGACCCAAGTACATCCGAAGTTAGAGATGGAAACGGGAAATCGCGGTGCAACAACAATAACAAACGCCGGAATAAAGAAGACATCACGAAGAGCACGGCAGTAAACGCTGGATTCAAAAACTCTCGGCCAGGTCAGCAAAAGCCGCCCTCTAAAGGCGCCAGAGACGAACTGTCCAGCCTAAACAAAATTCTGGACCAAATATGTCAGATCCATAGCACCCCTAGTAAACCCGCTAATCATACCCATAGAGAATGTTGGGTCTTCAAGCAGTTCGGCAAGCTCAACACCGTACACAAAGGGGAGGATACACCAAGCGAAGACGAGGATGAGCCTCTCAAGCAAGACACTGGGGAACAAAAGAAATTTCCACCAAAAGTCAAAACAGTAAACGTGTTACACATGATCAAGGGGAGAAACAAATGGCACTCCCAGAAAATTATGCCCAAGGGCCTATCACCGTGGAGTCCTGCCACTGGTCGTCTCAACCGATCACTTTCGACCATCATGATTACTCAGCAAGTATCCGGCGTGCAGGATGGGCTGCCCTGGTATTAGACCCAATAATTGACGAATACCACTTCACACGAGTCCTGATGGACGGTGGCAGCAGTCTAAACCTAATTGTGACGCCCTCGATGCGGCTATAACTCCTACGTGTCGAAGCACGACTTAGAGGCATAACCGCATTGAAAGCAATGTCGCAAGTAAGATAATCTTCACAACAACCCATGTAAATAGATAAAAGGGGTAAAGGTACATAGTTGGCTTACACTCGCCATGTCACACAAATACATGAATAGCATTACAATCATCCAATACACTCATGGTCCGACTACGGTACCAAAATAAAAGATCAACCCCAACATGCGACACGGTCCCCGATCGCCCCAACTGGGCACCACTACTGATCATCTAGGAAAGACACATAGTAACGGCGAGAGTCTTCATCGAACTCCCACTTGAGCTCAAGCGCATCGTCTGGAACGGTATCATCTGTCCCTGCATCTGGTTTGGAAGTAATCTTTGAGTCAATGGGACTCAGCAATCTCGCACCCTTGCGATCAAGACTATTTAAGCTTATAGGTAAGGCAGGGTAATATGTGGAGCTACAGCAAGCGACTAGCATATATGGTGGCTATCCTGTTCGCAAAAGAGAGCGAGAACAGAAGGCAAAGCACGAACGAAGAACTATGATCAAGAAGTGATCCTAGAACAACCTACGTCAAGCATTACTCCAACACCGTGTTCACTTCCCGGACTCCGCCGAGAAGAGACCATCACGGTTACACACGCGGTTGATTCATTTTAATTAAGTTAAGTTTCATGTTATCTACAACCGGACATTAACAAATTCCCATTTGCCCATAACCGCAGGCACGGCTTTCGAAAGTTCAAATCCCTGCAGGGGAGTCCCAACTTAGCCCATCACAAGCTCTCACGGTCAATGAAGGATATTCCTTCTCCCGAGACATTCCGATCAGACTCGGCATCCCGGTTCTACAAGACAACCTCGACAATGGTAAAACAAGTCCAGCAACACTGCCCAAATGTGCCGACAAATCCCGCTAGGAGCTACACATATCTCGTTCTCAGGGCACACTCAGATGAGACATCCTACGAGTAAAACCAACCCTCAAGTTGCCCCGAGGTGGCCCCGCAGTCTACTCGGTCGGACCAACACTCAGAGGAGCACTGGCCCAGGGGGGTTTAAATAAAGATGACCCTTGGGCTCCGGAAACCCAAGGGGAAAAGAGGCTAGGTGGCAAATGGTAAAACCAAGGTTGGGCATTGCTGGAGGAGTTTTATTCAAGGCGAACTGTCAAGGGGTTCCCATTATAACCCAACCGCATAAGGAACGCAAAATCCGGGAACATAACACCGATATGACAGAAACTAGGGCGACAAGAGTGGAACAAAACACTAGGCAAAAGGCCGAGCCTTCCACCCTTTACCAAGTATATAGATGCATTAAGATAAACAAGATAATATGGTGATATCCCAACAATAAACAATGTTCCAATAAGGAACGATCTCCAATCTTCACCTACAACTAGCAACGCTATAAGAGGGGCTGAGCAAAGCGGTAACATAGCCAATCAACGGTTTGCTAGGACATGGTGGGTTAGAGGTTTGACATGGCAATTTGGGAGGCATGATAAGCAAGTGGTAGGCATCATAGCATAGGCATAGCAAAAGAGCGAGCATCTAGCAAGCAAAGATAGAAGTGATTTCGAGGGTATGATCATCTTGCCTGCAAATTTGTCAGAGTTGACTTGATCCTCGTAAGCAAACTCAACGGGCTCCTCGTTCGTGAACTCGTCTCCCAGCTCTACCCAAACAAGAAAAGCAAGCAAAAGGAACACAATCAACCACGTGCAATGCTCAAACAACATGATGCGAACATGGTATGCTATGCGGGATGCGATATGTGATGCATATGCAAGATTTGACAAGGAATGATTGAACCTGTCCTCAACATGGAAATACAAGAGTGCCACTGTAAAGGTGAGGTGATTTCGGTTGAAATCGATATAAAGATCACCGGAATCGGATGCACGGTTTGGAAATGGCAAGCAAAACAAATATGGCACCGGTCTGCGATAATCAGCAAGTAGCCATCTAAATGCATCAAGATAATTATGCTACAGCTTTCAAACATGACAACAAAATACCTGGCAGGGATCCACTCATGATGCTTAACAAAAGATGAACACTAAGCTATGGCTAATTCATCCATTAACAGGTTCAAACAAGCATGGCAAAAGTGCAAACGATAACAGGTTTCAGACTTAGTGAAATTAACACAAGTCTGGAATTTAACATCAGGTAGCACACTTTGGAGCATGAAGACTATATGCTGCAGGAACTTAACATGGCAAAGCAAGGCATGGCATGAAGCTACCCAAAGCACTTAACAAAAGTCTCTTAGTGACCTTGAGCCAAAAGGGATCAGAAAATACAATTGCAAGCCTGTGAACATGGCAAAAACATAATCAGATTACAGACTTAGTGAAAAACTGGAGCATGCAAATCAGTTAACGAGTAGGCATGTTTACGAGCTCGATACACTCACTACAGAGCATGGCATGACAAACTAAGCATACACCCATCAATAATACATATCATAGAAGCTATACATGGCAAGAATAACAACATATCATCCACGGATCAATAGCAACATCCTCGGCAAAATCGCTAACAAGTCAACAATCTGCCAGGATTCACGAAATAGCAAACGTAGAACTCGATTTACCCAAGCTAGGGTGCTCCATAAATGCAAACAAAGACATGGATGGATAGAGCACCACAATTTTAACAAATCATACTTAATGATCATCCTCAAAAGAGGCACATATCACTAGGAAACAACATGAACATATGGCATAATGACAAAATCAAAACAAGGACTTAGTGAAATTCTAAGTCCCTGAAATCAGCATTACCGAATACGCTACTTTGCAAGCTTGTGCTAGTCACCACACATATCAAAAAAATACATGTCAAGCACCTCTATAAAGATGGCATGGCATATAACAAAACTCATGTAGAACTCAGGAGCATAACATGCACTCATTAATCCTGGAAAAAATGACAAATATCTATTTGATGAAACAGATCTGACAATTTTATCACACAGCCCTCTTCCAACAGCATTTCGGGCATCAAGATGAGCTCAAATGAAAATGATGCAATGCAATGAAATGATGTACTCTCTGGGGTGAACATTTTGATATGCTACACGCACAAATTGAAGCTACAGATGCAGAGTTATGGCATGCCAAAGTTTGCAAAAAGATTAGGGTTCGGGGATGAAAAAGTCAACCGAGAGTTTTCCTCAGATCCAGCGCGCGGATCGAGGCACGCCGGAGCACTGTAGCAGCAGGGAGTCGCCAAAGTTTGTCGTAGGCTCGCCGGAGGAAGAGGACGCCGGGGCTCGCCGGAGTTGGCGACAGGGAGGCGCGGGCGACCACCGGGTGCGGGCACCGAGGCGAGGCGGTGCCGGAGCGGCGCCAGCTGGGTGCGGCGGACGCGACGACCGGGGCGGCGTGCGCCGGTGGCTGGGGCGACGAACGTCGGTGGCGGGCGGCGGCCGGTCGGCGTCGGAGGCGGTGGCCGGCGAAGGAGACAAGAGGCGCGGGCGGCGCTGGTCCCAGGCGGCGGGCGCGGGTGACGGGCCGGGAGGGCCCCGCCTGGGCCTCGGTGGGCTGGCTCGCGGCGGCACGGGGAAGTGGGCGCGGTCGGCGGATGAATCGGGCGACGACACGTGGCGGCTGACGGCGGGAATGGACACGTCCGGACGGCGGGTTTTCGTCCGGCGGCGTGAGGAGAGGGAGAGGTTAGGGTTTGCCCGAGATTTTTGGAAGGGGATCTATATATAGGCATAGAGGGAGCTAGGAAGCTCCAAATGGAGTGCGGTTTGCGGCCACGTGATCGTGATCGAACGCTCTAGATGATGGGAGAGGTTTTGGTGGGTTTTGGGCCAAATTGGAAGGGTGTTGGACTGCAACACAAACGAGGCCTTCTTGGTCCCTCGGTTAACCGTTGGAGTATCAAACGAAGTCCAAATGGCACGAAACTTGACAGGCGGTCTACCGGTAGTAAACCAAGGCCGCATGACAAGTCTCGGTCCAATCCAGAAATGTTTAACCCCCCCACACGAAAAGAGGTAGAAAGGAGCACCGGAGGAGATAGGAGCGCCGGAATGCAAAACGGACAACGGGGAAAATGCTCGGATGCATGAGACAAACACGTGTGCAAATGCAATGCTCATGATGACATGATATGAGATGCATGGCAAAGGCAACAACACACGAAGACAAAAACCCGAACCTAAGGAAAATAAAATAACTTAGCACCGGAAATGGCAAGAGTTGGGATACATATAAGGTAAATTACATCCGGGGTGTTACAACACTCCACCACTATGAAAGGATCTCGTCCCGAGATCTAGGACTAGAAAAACGCTGGGTACTCAGAACGGAGGTGATCCTCGCGTTCCCAGGTGGCTTCACGGTCGGAATGGTGTGACCACTTGACTTTGAGGAATTTGATTGACTTATTGCGAGTCTTGCGTTCAGTCTCTTCAAGAATAGCAACTGGGTGCTCACGATAAGAAAGGTCTTCTTGGAGATCAATGTCTTCAAAGTTGACGGCGCGGTCAGGGGTCTTGAAGCACTTGCGGAGCTGAGAGACATGGAACACGTCGTGCACATTTGCAAAGTTTGAAGGAAGCTCGAGTTGATGGGCGAGATCGTCTATCTTGTTGACGATCTTGAAAGGACCCACGTATCTAGGGGCAAGCTTCCCTTTGATACCGAAGCGACGAGTACCTTTCATTGGAGAGACGCGGAGGTAAACATGGTCTCCGATATCGAAAGCCAAATCATGATGCTTACTATCATAGTAGCTCTTCTGGCGCGATTGTGCTGCTTTGAGGTTATCACGAATGACTTTACACATCTCTTCTGCCTCTATGATCAAGTCATTTCCAAGAAGTTGACGTTCACCGGTCTCTGACCAGTTAAGAGGAGTACGTCACTTCCTGCCATAGAGAATTTCAAATGGGGCCTTGCCCAAACTTGCTTGAAAACTGTTGTTGTAGGAGAACTCGGCATATGG
The DNA here is from genome assembly GCF_018294505.1 of Triticum aestivum. NCBI lineage: Eukaryota > Viridiplantae > Streptophyta > Magnoliopsida > Poales > Poaceae > Triticum > Triticum aestivum. The sequence continues at coordinate 597,215,254 of NC_057812.1, forward strand.
AAGACAATCTTCCCACTTCATACCGAAAGAGATAACGCAAGCCGTGAGCATATCTTCGAGAATCTGATTGACACGCTCGACTTGGCCGCTAGTTTGGGGATGGAAAGCTGTGCTGAAGCGGATGTTGGAGCCCATGGCCTTCTGAAAAGAATCCCAAAACTTGGAGGTAAAGATGCTGCCATGGTCTAAAGAGATCAACTGTGGAATGTCATGCAGAGAGACAATCCGAGAGGTATACAGCTCCGCCAATTGAGCTGCAGTGATAGACTCTTTGATAGGCAGGAAATGAGCCACTTTAGTGAGTTTGTCGATGACAACGAATATAGCATCATTGCCACGCTTGGACTTTGGAAACCCAGTCACGAAGTCCATCTCAATGTGGTCAAACTTCCATTCTGGAATGGCAAGAGGTTGGAGGAGACCAGCTGGTCGTTGGTGTTCTGCCTTCACTCTTCTGCAGACATCACATTCATTCACGAACTGAGCAATCTCGCGCTTCATTTGAGTCCACCAATAAGCCTGCTTGAGGTCCTGGTACATCTTCATACTCCCAGGGTGGATGGAGAGGAGTGAATTATGAGCCTCATTCATAATGACTTTATGAAGGTCACCTTTAGGCACAACAATGTGATCCTCGAAGAAGAGAGTATCCTTGTCATCAAGGCGATAGCACTTGTACTTGGGTTGACTCTTGGCAATCCCAATCTTCACCTTCTTCACCATAGCATCAAGAAGTTGAGCCTCGCGAATCTGATCTTCCAAAGTAGGAGAGACTTGAAGGTTGGCGAGGAAACCTTGAGGAACAACTTGCAAGTTGAGTTTGTGGAAAGCTTCACAAAGCTCGGGTTGGTAGGGCTTGAGAATCAGACTGTTGCAGTAAGCCTTCCTACTCAATGTGTCAGCAATTACATTGGCCTTGCCTGGAGTATATTCGATGCTCGGATTATACTCTTGAGTCATTTCGACCCAACGAGTCAGCCTAAGGTTGAGATTAGGCTGAGTGAAGATGTACTTGAGACTCTTGTGGTCAGTGAAGATGTCCACTTTTCTTCCCAATAAGAGATGTCTCCGAGTCAAAAGAGCATGCACAACTGCCGCCAACTCGAGGTCATGAGTGGGGTACTTCTTCTCATTGGGCTTCAACTGGCGAGAAGTATAGGCCACAACTTTCTTCTCTTGCATCAACACTGCACCAAGACCTTGAAGAGAGGCCTCGCAGAAGACCTCGAACGGTTTGGATTCATCAGGAGGAGTCAGAACTGGAGCAGTGACTAATTTTTCTTTCAAAGTGTTGAAAGCGACGTCACATTCAGGAGACCAAATGTACTTGACGTGTTTCTAGAGAAGGTTTGAAAGAGGCTTCGCGATCTTTGAAAAGTTCTCAATGAACCTTCGACAGTAGCTTGCGAGACCAAGGAAGCTACGGAGTTGCTTCACGTTCTGAGGTGGTTCCCAATTCACAATTGCAGACACCTTCTCAGGATTCACCGCTATGCCCTTGGCAGAGATGATATGCCCAAGATAGAGAACTTTATCGAGCCAAAACTCGCACTTTGAGAACTTGGCGTAGAACTGATGTTCTCTGAGCTTATCGAGCACCAAACGCAAGTGCTTGGCATGATCTTCCTTGTTCTTCGAAAAGACCAGAATGTCATCGAGGTAGAACAAGACGAAGTCATTTGTGAAGGCGTTGAAGATGAAATTCATCATGCGAGAGAAAGTCGGCGGAGCGTTGACGAGGCCAAAAGACATGACAGTGTATTCATATGAACCATAGCTTGTTCTGAACTCCGTCTTGGGAATATCTTGCTCATGAATTCAAATCTGGTGATAGCCCATACGGAGATCAAGCTTGGAGAATACTTGAGCACCTTTGAGTTGTTCGAACAGCTCATTGATGTTGGGAAGTGGGTACTTGTTCTTTATAGTCTTCTTGTTCAATGGACGGTAGTCAACACAAAGTCGGTCCGTTCCATCCTTCTTCTTCACAAAAAGAACTCCACAACCCCACGGAGAAGAACTAGGTCGGATGAGACCCATTCGCTCTTGAATATCGAGTTGCTTCTTCAGCTCCTTCAACTCTTCAGGTCCAAGCTTGTAAGGACGTTTGCAAACAGGTTCCGTGCCAGGCTCAAGATCGATGACGAATTCAACTGGCCGGTGCGGAGGCATTCCTGGAAGCTCTTCTGGAAAGACGTCTTGATATTCGCAAATGACTGGAATTTGAGAGATGGCATCCAGTTCACCCTTCTCATTGAGAGAAAACAGATGGATGGTATCATCACGAGCAGCAAAGACAATTACATCCTCAGACGAATGAGTCAATTGTATCTGCCTGGCAGCACAATCAAGATGCGCCTTGTACTTAGAAAGCCAATCCATTCCAAGAATAAGATCAATATCCGAGTTTCCAAGAACCACTAGAGAGGACAGAAACTTGTAGTCGCCCAACGTGATAGAGACATCGGGAGCAACCAAACTAGAAGTCAAAAGCTTGTCGGGAGAAACAACTTGCATGAGTTTGGGCATAACCTCAGTATCAACATTGTGCTTCGATGCAAATGGGAATGACAAGAAAGAATGCGATGCACCAGTGTCAAAAAGTACTTTTGCGGGAACATCGTTAACAGGAAGGTTACCCATGATGACATCTGACGAGTCCTCTGCCTGAGCTGCATTCATCAAGTTGACCTTGCGTACTTGGGGTTATGCTTGACCACAGCTGTACTTGCCGATCTCACAGGAGGAGGAGGAGGAGGGAGACGCCTCTGATTGAAGCATTTGTTGGCATAGTGACCCTTCTGTTGGCACTTGTTGCACGTGACCTCTGAAAGCGGACGGTGATACGGAGCACTCGATCTTGGAGCTTGAGACGAAGTCTTGTTCTAAAAGCCAGGGTTGGGTGGGTGGGAAGATCCACTGCCATCTTTGCTCTTCTGCTGATAAGGCGGACGGAACGGAGGAGGAGGAAGCCAATACTTCTGCTGCTTAGCCACTTGAGTTGAGGAAGAAGGAGTAGCATCTCTGACTCGCTTCTTGGAAGCATCGCACTTCAGTTGAGCAGTCTCTTGCTTAATTGCCATGTTGTAAAACTCATCATACCTCTTGGGCTCAAAGAGAACGAGAGCTAGCTAGATTTCTTCTCTGAGACCACCCCTGAACTGATATATCATGCTCTTCTCGTCAGGGACGTCCTGCTTAGCAAAATGGGCGAGCTTCTGAAACATCTTGTTGTACTCGTAGACAGACATAGAGCCTTGCTTCAGGTTGCGGAATTCCTCACGCTTGCTTTCAACCACGCTCTGAGGAATATGATGAGCTTTGAAGTCTTGACGGAATTCATCCCAGGTAATCACACGGCCTCCTCTGGAATCTTTGTATTGCTGAAACCATTCTGCAGCTTGGTCCTTGAGTTCGAAGGAAGCGAACTTGACAAAGTCCTCAGGTCTGACGTACTGCACTCAAAATGCTTGCATATGTCCATGAGCCAATCATCAGCGTCTGTTGCCTCAACACAATTGCTGAAGGTCTTTGGCTGGTTAGCAAGGAATTGGTTGAGTGTAGCAAAGTGATTCTGATTGTTGCCTTGACCCTGGTTCCCTTGGTTGCGCTCTTGAAGAAGTTGCATGATCAGCTGCGTGTTTGCATTGGTAGCGGCCATCACAACTTGCCATGCCTCCGGAGGTGGAGGTGGTGGTGGCGGATCAGGATTCGGAGTCGTGCGTGTTGGAGGAGCCATCCTGAAGAGGTTGACATCCATTAGCACATTGATAGACAAATATTGAAGCTGAATCAAATGGGTTAAAATTGCAACATATAGTCTTCACATTCGAACAAAATGAACGAATGCATTCCAATTGAAATGGTCACATATCCATAAATTGAGAAGCCACTTAGAATTGAGGTAGAAGAGAAACAACAAGGTACGAAACAAGAACGAATACTCGGTAAGGATCACCCAATCTCAAACCAAATATCCCTGGAAGAAGAGCTAGAGCTACAAGAATTCCCACCTATGAAACTCCCGAACCTTTCCGGTTATGCAATCAGGTGTTGGGGATACAGGGGAAGCATAATATCTCACCCAAATCTAGCAAATCCTACATCCAGCTGTATCCATCCTTCAACACATAACCGAGAAAAAACTTCGGAAATCGTCTACCTCAACCTTCGAAAAGCATCCGTTATACAAGTTATGGCAATACTCCTAAACTCCTGCCCCAGTACTGGGTGGCGTCGAGGTTATCTCACCAACAACTGCATAAAAGAGATTTTCGATGTCGGCGAAACTAAACTCAGGTATTCCAGAACTGCAACGATAAAATTGTGACGACAACACCTCGGAGCTCAACTCCCCGGGACACTACCACAACCCCTAAATGACAGGAGGCACCAAGAACAATGTTCTCGTCACAAATCGATCGGAACGATTCCAAGATACCCGCGTGATCCTAAATTTTTTTAGTGAAATTTGAGAAGAGAAGAGTCAAAACTCTATGTCAGGATGCCTTACCAGAGCGATGAAGGGACTGGGGAGTAAAAAGAAGTCCTAACTCTCCGATATATATAATCCTAAATGACTCAAAACATTTTTCTAGACTCAACAACGCCAGCTATTCGATCAAGCAGGTACATAGTTGACTTACACTCGCCGCGTCACACAAATACATGAATATCATTACAATCATCCAATACACTCATGGTCCAACTACGGTACCAAAATAAAAGATCAAACCCAACATGCGACACGGTCCCCGATCGCCCCAACTGGACACCACTACTGATCATCTGGGAAAGACACATAGTAACGGCGAGAGTCTTCATCGAACTCCCACTTGAGCTCAAGCGCATCGTCTGGAATGGTATCATCGGTCCCTGCATCTGGTTTGGAAGTAATCTGTGAGTCACGGGGACTCAGCAATCTCGCACCCTCGCGATCAAGACTATTTAAGCTTATAGGTAAGGCAGGGTAATATGTGGAGCTGCAGCAAGCGACTAGCATATATGGTGGTTATCCTGTTCGCAAAAGAGAGCGAGAAGAGAAGGCAAAGCACGAATGAAGAACTATGATCAAGAAGTGATCCTAGAACAACCTACGTCAAGCATTACTCCAACACCGTGTTCACTTCCCGGACTCCCCCGAGAAGAGACCATCACGGTTACACACGCGGTTGATTCATTTTAATTAAGTTAAGTTTTATGTTATCTATAACCGGACATTAACAAATTCCCATCTGCCCATAACCGCGGGCACGGCTTTTGAAAGCTCAAATCCCTAGAGGGGAGTCCCAACTTAGCCCATCACAAGCTCTCATGGTCAACGAAGGATATTCCTTCTCCCGAGACATTGCGATCAGACTCGGCATCCCGGTTCTACAAGACAACCTCGACAATGGTAAAACAAGTCCAGCAACACTGCCCGAATGTGCCAACAAATCCCGATAGGAGCTGCACATATCTCGTTCTCAGGGCACACTAAGATGAGACATCCTATGAGTAAAACCAACCCTCAAGTTGCCCCGAGATGGCCCCCAGTCTACTCGGTCGGACCAACACTCAGAGGAGCACTGGCCCAAGGGGGTTTAAATAAAGATGACCCTTGGGCTCCGGAAACCCAAGGGGAAAAGAGGCTAGGTGGCAAATGGTAAAACCAAGGTTGGGCATTGCTGGAGGAGTTTTATTCAAGGCGAACTGTCAAGGGGTTCCCATTATAACCCAACCGCGTAAGGAACGCAAAATCCGGGAACATAACACCGATATGACGGAAACTAGGGCGGCAAGAGTGGAACAAAACACTAGGCAAAAGGCCGAGCCTTCCACCCTTTACCAAGTATATAGATGCATTAAGATAAACAAGATAATATGGTGATATCCCAACAATAAACAATGTTCCAATAAGGAACGATCTCCAATCTTCACCTGCAACTAGCAACGCTATAAGAGGGGCTGAGCAAAGCGGTAACATAGCCAATCAACGGTTTGCTAGGACATGGTGGGTTAGAGGTTTGACATGGAAATTTGGGAGGCATGATAAGCAAGTGGTAGGCATCGTAGCATAGGCATAGCAAAAGAGCGAGCATCTAGCAAGCAAAGATAGAAGTGATTTCGAGGGTATGATCATCTTGCCTGCAAATTTGTCAGAGTTGACTTGATCCTCGTAAGCAAACTCAACGGGCTCCTCGTTCGTGAACTCGTCTCCCAGCTCTACCCAAACAAGAAAAACAAGCAAAAGGAACACAATCAACCACGTGCAATGCTCAAACAACATGATGCGAACATGGTATGCTATGCGGGATGCGATATGTGATGCATATGCAAGATTTGACAAGGAATGATTGAACCTGTCCTCAACATGGAAATACAAGAGTGCCACTGGAAAGGTGAGGTGATTTCGGTTGAAATCGATATAAAGATCACCAGAATCGGATGCACGGTTTGGAAATGGCAAGCAAAACAAATATGGCACCGGTCTGCGATAATCAGCAAGTAGCCATCTAAATGCATCAAGATAATTATGCTACAGCTTTCAAACATGACAACAAAATACCTGGCTGGGATCCACTCATGATGCTTAACAAAAGATGAACACTAAGCTACGGCTAATTCATCCATTAACAGGTTCAAACAAGCATGGCAAAAGTGCAAACGATAACAGGTTTCAGACTTAGTGAAATTAACACAAGTCTGGAATTTAACATCAGGTAGCACACTTTGGAGCATGAAGACTATATGCTGCAGGAACTTAACATGGCAAAGCAAGGCATGGCATGAAGCTACCCAAAGCACTTAACAAAAGTCCCTTAGTGACCTTGAGCCAAAAGGGATCACAAAATACAATTGCAAGCCTGTGAACATGGCAAAAACATAATCAGATTACAGACTTAGTGAAAAACTGGAGCATGCAAATCAGTTAACGAGTAGGCATGTTTACGAGCTCGATACACTCACTACAGAGCATGGCATGACAAACTAAGCATACACCCATCAATAATACATATCATAGAAGCTATACATGGCAAGAATAACAACATATCATCCACGGATCAATAGCAACATCCTCGGCAAAATCGCTAACAAGTCAACAATCTGCCAGGATTCACGAAATAGCAAACGTAGAACTCGATTTACCCAAGCTAGGGTGCTCCATAAATGCAAACAAAGACATGGATGGATAGAGCACCACAATTTTAACAAATCATACTTAATGATCATCCTCAAAAGAGGCACATATCACTAGGAAACAACATGAACATATGGCATAATGACAAAATCAAAACAAGGACTTAGTGAAATTCTAAGTCCCTGAAATCAGCATTACCGAATACGCTACTTTGCAAGCTTGTGCTAGTCACCACACATATCACAAAAATACATGTCAAGCACCTCTATAAAGATGGCATGGCATATAACAAAACTCATGTAGAACTCAGGAGCATAACATGCACTCATTAATCCTGGCAAAAATGACAAATATCTATTTGATGAAACAGATCTGACAATTTTATCACATAGCCCTCTTCCAACAGCATTTCGGGCATCAAGATGAGCTCAAATGAAAATGATGCAATGCAATGAAATGATGTACTCTCTTCCAACAGCATCGTGATCGAACGTTCTAGATGATGGGAGAGGTTTTGGTGGGTTTTGGGCCAAATTGGAAGGGTGTTGGACTGCAACACAAACGAGGCCTTCTCGGTCCCTCGGTTAACCGTTGGAGTATCAAACGAAGTCCAAATGGCATGAAACTTGATAGGCGGTCTACCGGTAGTAAACTAAGGCCGCATGACAAGTATCGGTCCAATCCGGAAATGTTTAACCCCCACACATGAAAAGAGGCAGAAAGGAGCACCGGAGGAGATAGGAGCGCCGGAATGCAAAACGGACAACGGGGAAAATGCTCGGATTCATGAGACGAACACGTGTGCAAATGCAATGCTCATGATGACATGATATGAGATGCATGACAAAGGCAACAACACACGAAGACAAAAACCCGAACCCGAGGAAAATAAAATAACTTAGCGCCGGAAATGGCAAGAGTTGGGATACATATAAGGTAAATTACATCTGGGGTGTTACACTGATATACCAGGATACAATCCGCGAAATGGGGATAGACCCAATGAAAATTTGCCATAGCAACACTACCTTTAAAGGAGTAACGCTAGGCCCAGGGGCTCATGGTACGGGCTCCCTGCTACTAAAGGTTATATTCGGCTTCCCCGATAACTTCCGTAGCGAACATTTAACCTTCCACATCGCTCCGTTCTAGAGTGGCTATCAAGCACTACTTGGATGCGAAGCTTTCACTCGCTTTAATGCAATACCGCATTACGCTTCCCTCAGGCTCAAGATGCCCGATCCAGGTGGCATCATTACAGTGAATGGAAGTATTGAGCGATCTTTTCGCGTCGAAGAGAGTGCGGCTGCCTTGGCAGTCGCACACTAAAAACGGCCTCACCAAGTAAAGCATTTAACAGGTCGTCAAGACCTCGGACACGGTTAGACGAGTCCGGCGCAGCTATATGTAATTCATACCGGATCGATGGTCACACCCCTATTACAAATACAAGGGGCTCAACGCGCACAGACAAGTGGCAATTTTTACTCATCTTAAATTATACATGGTTTCTTTAAAAACTATCTTTTTGCACGACAACTTTTTCACCTAAGTTCCTCTCTTTTACAGATGATCATCGTGCTACACCCGTCCAGGATACAGCACAACAGAGACATAGGCGCAGACGTGCAGCAGGGACCCGCTCCAAGGATTCTTTTTAGATTAAGACCCTGCGTAAACCTTTTTTACTGTCTCTTGTTGATACACATCCACCGAATTCTCAGCATAATTGAGAAGGATGCTGACGTCTTGGCATGTGGCCACGTCAGAATAATGCACGTACCTGGACACAAAGGGCTTCTTACAAAGGGCTATATTTAGGCCCGATTTATACCATAAAGACCGAATACCTTAGGGAGTGTTCGGCGTCGCGAGTTTGATCTTATATGCATCAGCTCCGAATCATTGTCTTTGGTTAAATGTTGGGTTTGCCAGGCTCCTGTGTTTTGGTGCCTTACGTTTCGCTTTATCGGCTAAGGCAGCACCAGGAGAACTACTGCGATTGTGCCCTAGTTCATCCGGACGAGCACCTCAGTAGAGAAAGCCGAAAACTGACTGTCATGATATAGCATGAGACTGGTCAACCACTCGATGACCTATAGGAATGTTAGAATTCGTCCGCCTTAACAAAGGGACGTTTCTCGACCAGGCATGTACACACCCCGAGATCGGGAGAGTGCGGAGCCACCAGGGGCTATCTAGTAGCCCCACTGTCAAACTCCTATGGCTAAGTGAAAGTGTTAAAGCATTATAGTCCGGTTGCCTCGTTCGCTGCGCTATCACCTCCTTCATAGGACCAAGACGTTGGGTTAACTGTGAACACACGTTTTTTGTGAGCACCCCCACATTATATGCGTGGGGGCTGAAGCCGACGACTACAATCTTTCAGGTTATACACATGTATACATAAACGGCCGCACAAGAGACATCATATTACTTTCGGGCAAAAGTATAGACACATCCTTATAAAATTTCATAAAAACATTGTGTTTACAATGGGAATACATGTCATTCAAACATAATATTCTTCGAGCACTGGGCCTCTATCAAACGAGCACCCTCGAGAACTTCCTCAAAATAGCGCTCGGCAGCCACCCGGCCTATGGCCGGACCCTGCGTTGCAACAGTGGTAGCGTCCATCTCCGCTCAGTATGCTTTAACACGGGCAAGGGCCATTCGCGAGCCTTCTATGCACGCTGACCTCTTCATCGCATCAATGCGCGGCACCGCACCAAGGACCTGCTGCACTAAGCTAAAATAGCTATTCGGCTTTGGCTTTTCTGGCCATAGCTGATCCACGACAAACCTCATAGCGAGTCCGGACAACCTATTTAGTTCGGCCCATTCGGCTAGCTGATCAGTCAAAGGAAGCGGACACTCTGGAACGTTGAATTGCGACCAGAACAGCTTGTCCACCCCACGATATGCTTGACCATGGAAGTATTTGGCCGCATCGGCAGTGCTCGCCGCCAAGTCCATATATGCATCTGCCGAACTCCACAGCCGATCCAGAGGGGCATACCGTGGATCTCCGAACTTCCTCCGTAGCATGAAGGGATTCCCAGCCGCAATATCCCTGGCTTCCCACAGCTCCTCCTTCTTCGCTCTCATAGCAGAGCGGGTGTCTTTGTCCGCCATCATGGCCTTCTCAAGGTCCGTTGCCTTCACTCGGTTTTCTTTTTCAAGAAGGTGGCAACGGTCGGCAGTGTCTTTAAATTCTACGGCCATCTTGGCCATCTTCTCTTTGCTCTCGCAATGTGTGGCCTTCTCGGTTTTCAACTCTTCGGCCGCCTTCAAAGCAGCCGCATTACTAATCCTCGCTTGTTCCTTGGCTCGGGCGAGCTCCGCCCGAAGGGTCTCCACGGTGGCAGCTCCGTCTGTAGTCACAACATATTAAAGATACTGGCATCATGCTGCTCTTATTGTGTGACATTCACCAGAAAGCATTACTTACCCTGTGATTCGTCAAGCCTCTTGTTAACAAGCTCGATGTCGACGTCTGCCGCATCCAGTTGCCGTTTTAATTCGGCAAACTCACTAGTCCGGCTAGCCACCGGAGCTTCCACCGCATACACATAAAGGCAGTCTAGTTATTGCCTGGGACTATGATCCTCTGTTCGCCGCCGTTCTCGTCGACAACCAGAGTCTCAGGGGCTACTATCTACACAGGGCACACCTAACATGTGCGGTACCATCACGTACCTCAAAGCCTGTCAGTAGACTCATAAAGGCTTCATGTAATTCGCTTTTGGCGGATGAAATTCTTTCCATCACCATACCCATCAGCGTACGGTGTTCTTCTAAGATGGCCACTCACCCCAACAGCTCCCTCAGAACATCCGACCACATACCAGACAGTGCCAGACTCTTTTGTTCGCTCTCCTCGAGAGCCGGACGCTGGGGACTTCGGGGGTCTATGGGATTATCTTCTGGCCTAACCGGATCCGGAGAGGCCCTCCGTGATGACACTTCGGGGTCGCCCGCTTCTTGAGAGGAGGAGTCCGGGGGAGGCGTTTTGCTCTCCATCATCTCTAGAAGAAGATCCCCCGAAGACGAGCTCAGCTGAGAGGGGCTAAGACCTGAATTGCAAGATATATGCGGCAGTTATTTTCTCAGAAGAAAGATAGTATACCTTCACTATTAAAGTATTTTTGGATCATTTACGACTCATTGGAGGGCTGATCCCCCCGCGGACTTTGTGCGGCAAGAGCACCCCCCGAGGCAGGACCCTCTGTTGGAGACTTCTTCTCCCGTTTGGAGGCCTCGGCTTCCGGATCCACGGAAGCAGTCCTCTTCCTCCCTCGGTCATCCTCCTTTATGGAGGCACTCGTTCCCTCGGTTGGAACTGGCAGCGATGGGGGCCCGCGTTTGCCCATATTATCCTCCCCTGTATCTTCCTTCGAGGGCTCCGGGCAAGGTGCGAGCTCGAGCATCTTTTCCAATACCGGATTTTCCAAACCCTCAGGGAGGGGGGCCAGACACCGAATCATCTTCGCCTTTGTCAGCCAGTCCTGGTCAAAGAGCGAACTCTCAGAAATAACTTCATGATGAATAAAAGACGATGTGTTCGGTTAGAGGGTTTCTTACTTGTTCGGCGGCGCGGTTGCTGCTCAGGCCCACGTCCTCGGTAGTATTCGGACACTCTATTTGAGGTCCGAAGAATGACTTGTACATCTCCTCGTGCGTCAAGCCGAGGAAACTTTGAATGGCACGCGGTCCTTCTGGGTTGAACTCCCACAAGCGAAGGGGCCGACGTTTGCAAGGCTAGACTTGACGAACCAGCATAACTTGCACTACCACAACCAAATTAAAATTTCCTCGAAGAGATCTTGAATGCGGCTTTGCAGTATAGGCACGTCCTTGGCTGGACCCCAGCTCAGACCTCTGCTAATCCATGACATCAGTTGTGGTGGGGGGGCGAGCGGAAAGCAGGGGCAGCCGCCCACTTGGCACTTGTGGGAGCCGTAACGTAAAACCACTCCCGTTGCCATAATTTGGACACCTCTAGAAAGGAACCTTTCGGCCATGGAGCTCCTGCCATCTTGCTTATTGATGTGCCTCCGCATGCTGCATGTTGCCCCTTGATCATCTTCGGCTTCACTTCAAAGGTCTTGAGCCACAGGCCGAAGTGAGGGGTAATGTGGAGGAATGCCTCACACACGACAATAAATGTCGAGATGTGGAGAAAGGAGTCCGGAGCTAGATCGTGGAAATCTAGCATGTAGTAGAACATCAAACCCCTGACAAAGGGATCCAGAGTGAGGCCTAGGCCTCGGAGGAAGTGGGAGACGAACACAATGTTCTCGTTGGGCTCGGGGGTAGGGACGACCTACCCTCGAGCAGGCAGCCGATGCGAAACCTCGGCGGTCAGGTATCTGGCCTCCCTCAACTTTTTGATGTCCTCTTCCGTAACGGAAGAGGGCATCCATCGGCCTTGAAGGCTGGATCCGGACATGATTGAAGATCCGGAGCACCTAACCTGGGCTTTGGGTGTTAGAACTCGAGGCGGGGGAAGGGTTCGATTGAGCACGAGAGGGAAAAAGCGAAAACCTTGTCCCTTTATAAAGGGGGTGAGTATCAAGCGTCCTCTCCGTAGCCGCTTAGGACTTGCCTATAATTTAGGAGTCCTAGACACGGTTGGGTTACCCATGCCCGTATTAATGAGAATCCCGTAATAAGGGGACATGATCTCTGCTTTGACAAGACGTGTCGAAAAACTGCCTCGCGTTATGTGCGGGGCTGGTTAAAGGAAACAATTCGAATAATCATCGGGCCATGACATAATGTCATGCCGCCAAAACAAGCCAGCAAATTAGATCTGCGAAAATATTATTCTCTCTATGGTGGAATGTGGAACTTATTTTGCAGGGTCGGACACTATCCTCGTATTCAAATTCTTCTGTGTATTCGGAGAAGGAACCCGCCTTGCAATGCCGAAGACAATACTGCGCGCCGGACTCATCGTCATTGAAGCCTGGTTCAGGGGCTACTGAGGGAGTCCTGGATTAGGGGGTCTCCGGACAGCCGGACTATCTCCATTGGCCGGACTGTTAGACTATCAAGATACAAGATTGAAGACTTCGTCTCGTGTCCGGATGGGACTCTACTTGGCATGGAAGGCAAGCTAGGCAATATGGATATGGATGTCTCCTCCTTTGTAACCGACCTTGTGTAACCCTAACCCTCTCCGGTGTCTATATAAACCGAAGGGTTTTAGTCCGTAGGACAACAACCATAACATACAATCATACCATAGGCTAGCTTCTAGGGTTTAGCCTCCTCGATCTCATGGTAGATCTACTCTTGTACTACCATATCATCAATATTAATCAAGCAGGATGTAGGGTTTTACCTCCATCAAGAGGGCCCGAACCTGGGTAAAACATCGTGTCCCCTGCCTCCTGTTACCATCCGGCCTAGACGCACAGTTCGGGACCCCTACCCGAGATCCGCCGGTTTTGACACCGACAACCATGGCGGCCCCTCAATAGGCGAAACATAAGCAGTAACGATGTGGGAGTCATTGAGATAATTCGTCAACCGAACCCTCGTGGTGTCCCAAGCCACAAAAATGCCTCCTCTAGTCTCCGACGCCGGTAAGTAAGTGAAACCATCATAATTAGGTCCCATGCATTGCAAGGTTACATACTTGTCCACCACTTCTAACTTAGTTTCTAAAATACAAACGATCGCCGCATGGACAGATTGCACGAACCCTCTAAGGGCCTTCCTCTTGGCTGGATTGTTAAGACCTCTAACATTCCAGCACACTAACTCCAAGGCGTTGCACGACAATAGGAAAAGATGACTCCAACACCACGGCGGCTAACGCCCCTACTGCGCCAAAAGGGGTTCGGCCATCCCTGTCTCTCCCGCTAGATTTAGCGGTATTGCCTTCCTGAAGATGGCCGCTATAGCCCTCAATTGCGGCTCCTGTAGTGACGAGTCGAAGACCGTACGTAGCTGACCTAGCGCGTCATCGGAGACCGCCAGATCATCGCAGTCAAATCCCAGGGTTTTTAGCAGCACCATTTCCGCGGCCGAAGCCTTCGTCTTCCTGGCGCCACCAAAGCAAACGGACCGAGTGGTGCGGCGTGGTGTGAAAGGATCCTGACCCGCTTTGACGCCTCTCAGACCCTCGAACTCCTTAAGAAGAGGTGGTGCAAGCTTCTTGAGAAGGCCCACACAGAAAGCCTTGATGTTACCTAGCGCCAGAATTTCCTTAGCCGGGAGATGCCCCTCTTGGTGTTGCGTTGCCACCACACATGCCACAGCCAACGCGTCCTTTCGCCATGCAGCGGCTCCTGCATGCATGCGCTAGACGTAGTCACATCAATGCACTCCAACTCCTGTAGCGTGGGTCAGTTGTCCAACGTATCATCTCCTGGAACCACCTCCCCTTCCTCTGTCGCAGGGTGCGTCAAATCCGCCACCGGCGCCCACCCGTCTGCTGCTTTGTCGGCCAGCATCGCCTCATGGGATCGTTGCATTGTCTCCTCCTCGGATTCCGCAGCATGATGGTATTTGGTGGCCCCCACCGGCTGGTCCATGCTAGCCTGAATTGGCTCCACCAATGCCGCAACATCCTTAACCTTATCTGTTCCCTCGGGATCCACAGAAGGCCCCATATCAATCATCAATTGCATGCATCCATTAGTGGCCACGCGATCCCCAGTCCCTCCTTGGTCAACGGTTGTTTCAAATGAGCCAATCGAATCATGCTGTACCAGATCAGCCACCGCAGCCTCTGGCGTAGGCCTGGCCCCACAGCTCTGAACCGGATCTTCTGTGGCCAGCCTCGCTACTGGTGGCACACTACGGCCGCACCCTCAACCTCTCGTTGCGCAACTGGTGGCACATGCGCAGCCGTGCCTTCAACATCATGTCTCGCTCCTGTTGCCGCAGTCACGGTGGTGATCACCGGCGCGCGCACCGTCGCCGCTGAGCCGCGTGTCATAGGTGGAATCCTCCATTCAGATGGCCCAATGCGTCCCGTCAGCGCATGCAGATAGGAACCGTCGTGCACTCCGCTTGCCGGCGCCCCACCGCGGTGATCACGAACTCCCCTTGTCCACGGCAAGACACGCCACTCACCCCGACCAGAGAAGTCTGCAGAGTCATCCGGCATCCCGCTTTGGCCGCTCCCATCAGAGCTAGGCGGCTGCAGCCAGCGCTTCGGACCCTCATGATCTCGCATCTGCCCTATGTGAATGAGCGTCTTGTACTCCAGCAAGGCTCACAACGTAGGCCGCCGCGCCGCCGGACCTCCGAACACCTCCGGCTCCGGCACCCAGATACGCTTGGCCATCGGCACCTCGTCCGGGTCAATGCACCATGCCCGAAGCTTGAAGAGGGACAAGTCCTCTCTGTTCTCCGTCTTCGGCGCCAAACTCTCCACCTGACATGACGAGCCAAGGATCTCCACCATCGTCTCGGTCGTCCACGCATGAGATGGGATCCCCTCAATCATAATGTCCACTTGTGTGCGCATCACTCTTGTAACAGCTTGAGCTTGTTTGAGCCACGTTTTGACGAACAACTTGAAGAACTCGTGCTCGATGGTGCCCTCCGCCAAAGCCCTGTTGCGCAACTCCGGCGCCGCAAAGACAACCAAGAAATCCTCATGGTGGTATTTGTGGACAGAGAAACGGTGATGAGGGATGTGCAGCTCCTCCGACAAGGCTTCCGCAGCCTCCTGGCAAGACACCGTTGGCCGTGTGCCTCCCACATAGGCCACCACCGCCAGCCTCAGGCGTTGCTCGAGATCCTCCATCTCCTGCGTACGGCGAAGCATGCAGATACTCCTGGTAGCAGCAGCGACAGCTGATGCCTGCCCGGACCCCACAGGTGTTGTGTCAGCCGGGACTGACGAGGGCCTCTCCAAGGGAGTGGCCTGCCTAGTCGTCGGTGATAGCCTGTTTGCAGGTCCGGCCTGCATCTACGGCTGCGACACTCGCACTACCTTGGCCACCGCATCTCACCGGAGATCCTCCTCTGACCTGGGGCTCCTTGGCCGCTTGCAGTCCGTGGATATGTGACCCTCCAAGCCACATCGGATGCAGAGCGGAGGGAACCAGCAATCTTCCCGACGATGGCCCTCGTGAAAGCAACTGAAACAGAGCCCAAACAAGTCCACCGGGATCTCCCTCCGCTCCGGCGACGAAGTCGGGGAGCGCGACGAACGTGGCCGAGCACCGCCCACCGCGGCCTGCTTCTGAAAGGCCTTCCTTTTGTGCCATAGAGCCTTGCGCGACGGCCCTGGCTTGCGCCATGGGACGGCGGCGCCCGCGGCTTGCCCAGGATTGGCCCCGGCCGGAGCGCCTCCAGCCCAGATCCCGACGACGCAGACAACCCCATACCGGAAATGATGGGCTGGGGTCTGGATGAAACCAAGGCCGGGATAGCGGAGCCGGAGGCCATGGTGATTGGCGAGCCCCGCGGGGAATGGACACAGGCGAAAGAGGGGGGCCGGGGCCCGAGCGGCCACCGGCAAGGAAGGGAGGACGCCGAGGCCGGGATGGACGCCGACGGAGGAGAGGGTGGACGCCGGGGCCGGAGTGGCCGCCGGCGGGGACGCGCTCGCTAGGCGGGGACGCGCTCGCTAGGGGACGCGCTCACTAGGGGACGCGCTCGCTAGGCGGGGACCCATTTGACGTTTCAATTCCGCAGAGAAATTCTTCATACATTTTTAGGGGTCATCTCTGGTAGGAAAACCGAATCAATGAGGGACTTCTACCTGTGTTATCCTGCAATTCTCACAAACACATTAGTCCCTCAACCAGGTTTGTCATCAATACTCCAAAACCAACTAGGGGTGGCACTAGATGCACTTACAATCTCCCCTTTTTTGGTGATTGATGACAAACTGGTTGAAGTTTTACAACGGGGAATAAAATATGTGAAATTGTAAAGGATAGGGTATTGTCTTCATAAGTGGCAAAGGCTCCCCCTGAAGATGTGCATATAAGTAATTTTCTTTTGGAATGCAAATGCACATGGCAGGTTGTACTTGTGGAGATCCTCTTCAACTTATGATGACAATTCATCATGCATGATTTGATATTACGAAGATAATGACATGCATAATGAAAAATGGATGTCTGCAAAATGACCTAAGTGTGGAAGTTATCATCGCACATGCGGAATTTATCATCGCATCACAGAATAGCAAATAAGTAGCAGACGACCATCGAGTTTAAGTGTTACAACTCAAAGAACCAAATGTATCAAAAAGCGAGAGTTGTAAGCACTTGGCAAAAGTAGCAAAAAGTAAAGTGATCACCCATATGGACCCGCTTGAAGACTATCAACTCGTATGCTTCTCCCCCTTTTGTCAGTAATGACCAAAAAGGTTTGAAGACATAGAGCTTCTACTCGTTCCCATGTGGTGTAGGCGAGGCAGCAGGGTCGTCGTTGAGGTCCGGTGGTGCAGAAGAGCTCGGTGCAGTGTCGACACGTGTTGTAGTTGGAGGAGGTGAAGTGGCATCATCTTGGTCATCGATGACTCTGGCATTCACCATCGCAGCTGAGGACGAATAGTCAGAGTCTTCAAGTGAGGGAGTCCGACGCAAGTGAGCATTCCTTGGAGGAGTTGAGTCAAACTTGAATCTTTCTGTGAAGCCATCGTCTTGCAGATCAGCTTCAGCACTAAGCAATGTCAAACTCTTCCAAGACCTCCGACAGGTTTCATGTGTAACAAAGGCATTCTTGGTGGCAAGATTGCGAATGCGATTGACGTCCACCAAGAGGCTTTGCATCTGACGCTTAAGCCAGTCATGATGCTTATCCTGTTTCTGATGTAGCGCGACGAGAAGCTCTTGGTCATTGAGAACACGAGATCGCTTCCGAGGCCTTTAGGCAATGGTGCTTCCACTGGTGCCAGTTTGAGCGCAAGGGGCACATGTGTTACCAGCCAAGGGATAAACACAAGAGACTGCCTGAACTCCTTCAATGGGCTGGGTGAAGCTTTGACGATCAACATTGTGAAGATAAATGGGATCCTTAGCAGGCTCTGGGTAAATAGCTTCAACAGACATATCAACCTCTGGCAAGAATACAAGATGATTGAGCGCAAACGGCTGCTAGTTGAAGGCAGAGTGCAGCTTGATAAGACACATTACCCATGGAGCATAGAACTTCAAACCAAAAATGTCGGAGCCAGATGCAGCCAATTGTCTGATGAAGAAGTCTTGAGCATTGAAGCTGATGCCACTGAATATATAGAAAACCAAAGTCTTCATTGCTCCTTCAAGCTTCGCTGCAGATGAATGTCCTTTGATAGGCCATAGAGTTTTTCTGATGATATGGTAAATGGTGCGAGGCAGATACTCTAGGTCTTCAACAAAGAATTCAAATGGGTAGTCATCGTCGTGAGGCGAATGCTTCATCATGCTCAACATTTGGCTCATGTTGGGTTCTGGCTTCTGAAAAATGCTCTCCAAAGCATTCTGGTGTTGTTGACAACCTGGTTCATAGTATTCACCAGGAGTGGGTAGGGCTGTAAGCTCAATGATATTAAGAGCTTTGGCTTCATGATGGACATTGCCTGTCATCCACTCAAGGACCCAAGTCTTTGGATCCCTGTTGTAGCCTCGAATGTGAAGAGTGGCAGAAAACTGTAATAGAAGCTCTTCATTCCAGTGTTCCTCGTCTGTGACAAATTGTTGGAGGCCAGCGTCTCTGAAGCAATCCAACGCTTCTTCTAGATAGGGCAGGCCAGCTATAGCTTCAGTGCCGAGACGCATATGTGGAAATATGCGCCCTTGATTGTATTTGACGCATGAATAGTAGCTGCGCTGCTGATAGCTCCAGAACCGATCCGATGAAATGCGAGGTTTGGAGTAAGGGTTCTTGGCGCTGTTGAAGAAGGTGTTATGTGTCACGAAGCCATTCACATTGAAGACCCCAGGTGAGGTTGCAGTGCCTGGGAATCTTGGAAGTCTTGGCTTGGGCTTCTGGACTTGAGGCTTGTGCTCGACATGATAGTCAAATTGTGGACCCGCAGTAGGTGGAGGAACCAGAATGGGCCATCGGACCATAACAGGCTGACCACGATCAAATGCCAATTCAATAGTATGAGGTCTTGGAGGGGGTACAGGAGCATTGGCATTTTCATTGACATGGGCTGCAAGTGGCACAATAGCTTCAGGAGGAATGATTACGTCTGGTGCTGCATTGGCTTCAGGGGCCACATTGGCTTCAGGTGCTTCATTATTGGCTTCGGGCATGACGACATCAGTGTCATCAGCAGTGTTGTTGGTGGTGGTGACGTTAGCTTCAGGCACCACATTAGCTTCAGCCGTGACAATATCATTGGCTTTAGTGTTGATGTTGGTGGCCGCCTCAGTATTGGTAACCTCCACTTCAGGAGCTGGAGGGTCGGACACGTTCTCCTCGAGAACAGCTTCAGGAATGGTTGGTGGTGTAGCAACTCTTTCTTCATCATGTGGTGCTTCTTCTTCATCGGCTGATGTAGCCGGAATATCTTCAGCCGTTTTGGCTTCAGACTCAGAGGCGTTCACAGTTGGAGTGGCTTCTGGAAACACTTGACGTGCAACAGATTGGTGGGGCACTTCTCCTTCTGGAACGCTCGGAAGAGTGACTTGGGGCCTTGGTCCTTTGTGAAGCCTGCGTAACACTGGCGACGCCTGTGGAGATGGAGTTGGCTGAGCCTCAAAGTCATCTTCATCTTACACCGGTGAGGTGACTTGTGGTTGGGGAGAACTTGGGGTGTCTTGTTGTTGTGGGTGATCAACCCACGATGCATCCTGAGCAGTTGGCATCAGATCACGACCAATGCTGATGAGCTCGTTGTGCGTGAGCATAGGCGATGATACCAAATTGTGCTCGATCTGAGGAAGGACTTCATCATCTTCAACATTGTTGTGAGGACCAATGTCTTTAGCTGCGGTGGGGTCAACAACTGGATTGTCTTCAGCTTCAGGAGCCTCTGTGGAAGCAGGCTCATGAACTATCAACTGGCGCTCTCGATGTTCAGACGCAGGACGAGCAACAGAAATTGGCTCGAAAAGAAGGGGCTCTGTGGGAGCAGCCCGATCTCTCTTCTTTGTTTTCCTTTTCTTGGTTGGGGGAACATCATCAGTGGTGGCTTTGGTCTTGCACTTTCTGGCTTCGGCTTCAGCTGCTCTAGTTTTCTTGAATTCTG
This sequence comes from Triticum aestivum, assembly GCF_018294505.1. Taxonomy (NCBI): domain Eukaryota; kingdom Viridiplantae; phylum Streptophyta; class Magnoliopsida; order Poales; family Poaceae; genus Triticum; species Triticum aestivum. The sequence goes on from NC_057812.1 coordinate 597,235,539, forward strand.
AAGTCACTATGGGGACCTTAGGCTTCGAGCCTGTCATACTGGCTGGGAAGACAATGCGAGGTTCTTCCTGCCTTGATGCTTCTGGTTCTGCCACAGCTGGCTTCTTCTTCTTCTTGGCAGCCATTCGGGGGTCGATGCCTGGTCGCCCCAAGACCTTGCGCTTTTCAGCTTCATTGTAGCCTTGAACACATTTATCAGCAAGATTTTTCATGCGCTCACGAGAACCTTTTGGTTCTTCTCATTTCTTGTGGAATGCCTCCTTGAGCTCATGCATCATGACCTTGAAGTTTTGAATGTCTTCAACATTGAGCTTGGCCATGTGCTTCTTGAACTGAGCCTTTTCATAATCGATCTTATGCTTCAGCTCAACATTTTTCTAAGCTAGAGCCAGCTCAGGAGCAATGGCTCCGTGGAAGGCAATGCTGAGGCCAATGGGAAGCTGAGGATCATCAAAGCTGACATCTGGGCTGTCAAACCACTCATCAATGAACTTGTTTAAGATTTCCACATCAAAGAGAGGAAGATCATTGAAGATTTCCGCCTCTTGCTTGCTCTTGATCAACTGCTCAAGAGCGTCATCGCCAAGATCGTCGTCGTTGGACAGATCAATGGCATCATTCTCGTTTCTCAAAACAGCAGCAGGGGTCAATGCTTGACCAGTGAGTTGCACGGGCTTTTTCAACTTGGAAGACTTGGAGATGCGTGAGAGATCTTCAGACTGCACACTGGCTTCAGGAGGTGCAGTGGCCAGAGGCTTCGCCCGTGAGACATTTGGTGCAGATGAGGGCTTTGAAGCCTTTGGTACTGAAGAGGGCTTTGAAGCCTTGGGTTTCATTTGCTTCACAGGCTTCGGTGGTGCAGGCGCTTCGTCAGAATCCGCGTCGTCTACAGGTTGATCCACGTCTGCCCCTTGAACTATTATGTGAGTGATGAGACCTTCTAAGTTGTAGAAGGGCCCAACAAGATTGGGTTCAGCTTCTCGTGTGCCATCGACACGTGGCGCAAAGGGGCCTGGGTTGAAGTCTAATCCCAAAGACTTCTTGTTTTCCTTGGCCGAGTTCTTTGCAAACTGATAGTTGCGCTTGAAGAGATTATCTTCTCGACACCATAACAGAGAGGATGGGTCGGCATTTGCAGACTGAGGTCCATGAATCATGCAGGGGTAGAAGCCTTGAGCAATAGCTTCGGACTTCAACTTAGGCTGAAGACCTTTGTATATTATATCTCCCCAGGGGGCCTTGATGGCACTCTTCTCAGCATATTCATCGGTGACGAATCTGTACTTGAACCATTCCTCTGCCCAATGTCTTCGAATCCATTGGATTTGGTTCTTGCGTTCTCCATAGGTCTCTTCTGGATCTGACTTGTATAGCTCATAGAGATCTGGTGGCAGGTCCTTAGCAGTGTTTCCACGGCGCTGTCTGCCGCCCTTCCTGACTGATTTTTCTGTTGCCATGAAGTTTCGACGGAAAGGCTTCAACACTGTCAAAGTCTTCCGTACTGGTCAGACAAGAATTGGCTTCAGGAGAATTTATATGATGATGTAAGAACTCTGCAAATGAATGCAGACTATGAGAACCAAGGGATTCTCCCACGGACATGTACCTGTGACTGCATTAAAGGTGCGAGGGAAAGGGAAGAGGTCATATGCATTCTCAGAAGATTTTGAAGATAAATCAGTTTAGAAGACATTGACCTCATAGTGCGAAGACATTCACTCATATGTAGAGAGTTGGTTCCAGATTTGTACGAATCCACGAATAAGTACAAGTGAGGAATCTAACTACTTTGTGAAGCATAAGTGAACATACTAGGCATGCTATGAGATGCAGAATGAGATAGATCCAACTTGTGGGAACAGAAACCACTTGTGGTTGTAAAGGATGAATCTCTCGGATCAAAAAGACTGTAAAAAGAGGTTTTATTTACCACGCGAGGAACTGCTAGACGGAGTGGGAGAGGAGGCCGAGCAGTTCGATCTTTCGTGCCCTAACTTGGCGACGGAGGACACCTACGGCGACGGCGGAGAAGACGATGTCCGCGGCCGGTGTGAGGACGGCGTCGGTGAGGTCGCGGCAGCTAAGAGCTTCGTCGCCGGCATAGTCGAGGGCTAGTGGTGGCGCTAGGGTTTGTGCGAGAGTGGAAGAAGAGATAATGACTAGGGTGAGGCGTGTATTTATAGAGACAGGGATGGCACATCGTTATTAAGCAGGTGCCCCTGACGGTTCACATCTGAAGGACACGTGGCGATCATGCAACACATTGGAGGTTGTTCCACGTTCCCACGCACGTCTGGATTGTCGGGTGGTCTTTCCCACTTCTTCGGGTTTCAGGCAAAAGGATTGAGCATTTAAAAACGGATTTAATGTTTGTCTCTGTATCTCCTGCTGACAAGGACACAGTGAAGACATTCGACAGTTTCAATAGAACGCATATGATTTGGATAGATAGACTTGAGACAGAAGCATAGAAAGGTTAGGGTCCGATCACATTCACTTAGTTCAAAAGATTCAACGTGAAGACATAGCTATAAGTGAATGCTGTAGAGGACAGAAACTAAATCAGTACATTGAAGATAAACATGAGGCCATATTAACATTGAAGATAAACAAAATGCGAAGACTTTGCAAATGTAACGCCATGAGAAAAACACTTCTAAGGGAAGAATTTGGTGGTGGCGTTACCCACCGTATAGGAAGTATTAGACCCAAACACGGCGCACAATTATCATGGCGCTCCGAAGTCAAATTCCACGTTAATGTATTCACACTCAGAATGTAAGTCTTCATTGATTGAAGACATACTTTACTTCGTGTGTTGCACATCTAAGTCATCAACATGCATAAGTGTTAGGATGTGTGCCTGATCATAGGACATTTGAGGATTCCAAGATATTTAGCTCACACCGTAACTTGCAAAACCTTTTCTCATCCAAGGGATTTTTCAAGATATCTGCCAGTTGCTCTTCAGTGTTGACGTGTATGATATCAATATCTTCCTTCATGACATGATCTCTGAGAAAGTGATGACGAATTTCAATGTGCTTTGTCTTCGAGTGCTGAACTGGGTTGTTAGCAATCTTGATGGCGCTTTCGTTGTCACAGTAGAGTGGCACTTGCTTCAGAAGAATGCCATATTCTTTGAGTATTTGCTTCATCCATAGAAGCTGAGCGCAGCAAGATCCAGCAGCAATGTATTCAGATTTAGAAGTGGAGAGAGATACACAGTTCTGCTTCTTTGAAGACCAACATACAAGTGATCGTCCCAGAAAGTGACATGTGCCTGATGTAGACTTGCGATCCACCTTGTCACCAGCATAATTAGCATCCGAGAATCCAACTAGATCAAACTCTGAGCCCTTTGGATACCATAATCCTAGTGTTGGGGTGTGAGCCAAATATCGAAGAATTCGCTTCACAGCTAAGTGATGCGATTCCTTTGGTGCCACTTAGAATCGGGCACACATGCAAACACTAAGCACGATATCTGTCCTAGATGCACATAAATAAAGCAAAGAACCAATCATGGAGCGGTATACCTTTTGATCGAACTCTTTATCATTGTCGTCGGGACCCAGATGGTATTTAGCTGGCATTGGTGTCGTGTAACCTTTGTAGTCTTGCATTCCAAACTTCTTCAGGCAATCTTTGAGGTATTTCTCTTGAGATATGAAGATGTCGTTGCGTTGCTGTCGTATTTGAAGACCAATGAAGAACTTCAACTCTTCCATCATGGACATCTGATATTGCTCTGGCATCATGTATCCAAACTCATCATTGTATTTCTGATTAGTGCAGCCGAAGATAATGTCATCCACATATATTTGGCACACAAACAGTTCACCATCATATGTCTTCGTGAAGAGTGTGGGATCTAGGGAACCAGGTTTGAAGCCTTTGCTCTTCAGGAAGTCTTTGAGTGTGTCATACCAAGCACGAGGGGCTTGTTTGAGGCCATACAATGCCTTGTTGAGCTTATACACCATGTCAGGATGTTTTGGATCTTCAAAGCCAGGCGGTTGTGCAACATACACTTCTTCTTCAATCTTGCCATTGAGAAAATCACTCTTAACATCCATTTGATACAGAAGGATGTTATGATGATTTTCATAGGCTAGCAGTATGCGTATAGCTTCAAGCCTAGCCACAGGAGCAAATGTTTCATCGAAGTCATTTCCTTCAACTTGAGTGTATCCTTGAGCAACGAGACGAGCTTTGTTTCTGACAACTTGGCCATGCTCATCTTGCTTGTTGCGATATATCCATTTAGTGCCTATGATATTGTGCTTACGAGGATCAGGATGCTTGACCAGTTCCCATACATTATTCAGCTCAAATTGTTGAAGCTCTTCTTGCATAGCTTGAATCCATTCAGGTTCCATGAAGGCTTCATCAACTTTCTTGGGTTCAGATATTGAGACGAATGCGAAGTGCCCACATAAATTTGCTAGTTGTGTTGCCCTTGAACGAGTGAGCGGACCAGGTGCATTGATGTTGTCAATTATTCTCTCAATCTGTACTTCATTTGCAACACGAGGATGAACAGGATGAAGATTTTGCTCTTGCTGGTCATTGTCAATGTTAGAAGGATTGTCTTCAGGTTGATCAGGTGCAGAGATGATGAGTTCCTCTTCGGGCTGTGCTTCAGACGGTATGATCTCTCCAGTTCCCATAAGCTTGATGGATTCACTGGATGGAACTTCATCTAGCACATTTGGCAGGTGCTCTCTTTGCGAGCCGTTAGTCTCATTGAACTGCACATCCACAGTTTTAGCCACTTTATAGTGAAAGAGGTTGAAGACTCTGTAGGAGTGTGAATCCTTTCCGTATCCAAGCATAAAACCTTCATATGCTTTCGGTGCAAATTTTGAAGTGTGATGTGGATCCTTGATCCAGCACCTGGCACCAAATACTCTGAAGTAACTGACATTTGGCTTCTTACCAGTGAGGAGCTCATAGGATGTTTTGTTCAGAAGCTTGTGAAGATAAACACGGTTGATGATATGGCATGCAGTATCAATGGCTTCAGGCCAGAACTTTCTTGGAGTCTTGTATTCATCGAGCATCGTCCGGGCCATCTCAATGAGTGTTTTGTTCTTGCGTTCCACGATGCCATTCTGCTGCGGCGTGTACAGAGCTAAGAACTCATGAGTGATGCCCAAAGTATCAAGATAAGTGTCGAGGCCGGTGTTCTTGAATTCAGTGCCATTGTCACTTCTGATGTGCTTGATCTTGACACCATAGTTGTTCATGGCTCGATTGGCGAAACGTCTGAAGACATCCTGCACTTCAGTCTTGTAGAGAATTATATGCACCCATGTATATCTTGAATAATCATCAACAATGACGAAGCCATAGAGACAAGCAGTAGTAGTAAGAGTTGAGTAGTGAGTGGGACCGAAGAGGTCCATGTGTAGCAATTCGAAGGGTTGAGTCATTGTCATGATTGTCTTCGAGGGATGCTTGGCCCTCGTCATCTTTCCAGCTTCGCAGGCACCGCATAAGTGATCCTTCTTGAACTTGACGCCCTCGATGCCTATGATATGCTTCTTCTTTGCAAGAGTGTGCAAGTTCCTCATGCCAGCATGCCCTAGCCTCTGATGCCAGAGCCAGCATTCTAAAGTTTTTGCAAGAAGACATACGGCAAGTTATGGTCCTGCTGAGAAATCTACCATGTACAAATCATCTTTCCGATACCCTTCAAAGACTAGAGATTTGTCAGATTCCATTAGAACAAGGCAACGATATTTTCCAAACATCACAATCATGTTTAAATCGCAAAGCATTGAGACAGACATTAAGTTGAAACCAAGGGATTCAACAAGCATCACTTTACCCATGTGCTGATCCCTTGAGATTGCAACTCTTCCTAGACCCAATACCTTGCTTTTACCAGTATCAGCAAATGTGATGTGACTCTTGTCAGATGGACATAAGGTTGAGTCCATGAGAAGACTTCGCTTGCCAGTCATGTGATTAGTACATCCACTATCAATAATCCATTCTAAAGCAGCTGGTGTCATACCCTACAGTGCAGTTAGGGGGATAGGCTTCACGAAGAGAATTGTGAAGCATAAACATTTGACGAGCAAGTGGATTATGAAAGCTTAGATCGAGGTTAGGACTGATAGGGCAAGTAGCAAGCGACTCAGGAACAAAATACATAATAAGACCATTTGGGCATTTGATCTTGCGCCCTACAAGATGTTTAAAGTCCCCAGCAATAGCTTCAGACGCATTTGATTTTCGGTTGGAGACCCTTCCCTATAAAAGAGAGTTAAGCTTTCTTAGCCACCCACATCTTCAAGGGTGGCTTTGAAGCAATGAGTCTAAGTGCAGCATCTGAGAACTTTGGCTTTGGAGCCCTAGTAAATAGTCTTGCAGGTGGACAATAGTACTCATAAGAATAAGCAGAGTAGTTCTTGGTCTTATGAACATGGCGGTTTGATGAAACACGCTCATATTCATAGGCCCGAGTATGGTTTCCCTGCAAAACATTTGCGTTAGTGCGAGTCAGGTGAGTCCTCTGTCTGTATGAAGCCTTTGGACCATATGAAGCCCGTGGTCTGGGGTTTGTCTTCTTCACTTGTGGTGTCATGACGACATACACAGGAAGATTTTCTAGACATTTTTTCGGCACCCAGACCTTCTTCATAGGTGGCCCATACCTGCAGTTAGTACCAATATACCTGGCAAACACTTCACCATTCTGATTCTTAAACATTTTATAGTTTGCATCAAAGGATTCATCAATAACAATGGGATTAGCACAAGTGAAGCCAGATAGGGTGGATGGATCCACTTAAGGTTCCTTTGCAGCAACCCATGTGGTTTTGGGGTACTGCTCAGGTTTCCAGTAAGAGCCATCAACATTCATTTTCCTTTCGAACCCAACACCCTCTTTCCTAGGGTTTCGGTTCAGGATCTGTCTTTTGAGGACATCACATAGTGTCTGATGCCCTTTGAGACTTTTGTACATCCCTGTTTCAAGCAATGTCTTCAACCTAGCATTTTCATCAGCAATAGCAGTGGCATCCTCAGCAGAGGGATTAGTTACCACATCAACAGTTGAAGATATTGCAATAGTAGCAGCAGTGGAACATCCAGCAATAGAAGTAGCGTTGTCATGCTCAATGCATTTAATACATGGTGATTCAAATCCTTCCTGAGCGGAACTGATCTGTTTGGCGCGAAGCGACTCGTTTTACTTTTGAAGATCTTCATGAGCCGCTCTCAATTTCTCAAGATCTTGCTTCCTTTGAAGATAATCATAGGAAAGCTTTTCATGAGTTGTTGAGAGCGTTTCATGACGACTTTCAAGTTCCTCATACTTAACATGAAGATTTTTTATATCTTCAATTAAGGACTGAGATCGAGTCATTTCAGCGTCTAACAGGTCATCGCTTTTGTCTAACAGTTTTTGAATATGTTCCATAGCTTTCTGTTGTTCAGTTGCAATTTTAGCAAGTGTTTTGTAGCTGGGTTTGGAACCACAATCAGAGTCATCTTCATTGGATGTTTGATAGTGAGTAGTGCGTGAGTTTACCTTGGCACCACGTGCCATGAAGCAGTAGGTGGGAGCGGAGTTGTCCTGGTCATCAGCATCGGCGTCGGTGATGAAGTCATTGTCTTTAATGTTGAAGATGGACTTGGCAACGTAGGCTGTAGCCAGACTTGCAACGCCAGAATTGGACTCCTCCTCAGACTCCACCTCTGCCTCCTCAGAAGCAGACTCCTCCTCTGAATCCATTTCCTTGCCAACAAACGCACGAGCCTTGCCAGATGAGCTCTTCTTGTGTGATGAAGACTTTGATGAAGACTTGGAAGAAGAATTTGAATATTTCTTCTTCTTCTTGTCGTCAGAATCATATTCCTTGCTCTTATTCTTCTTTTTGTTCTCATTGTCCCACTGCTGACACTCAGAGATGTAGTGACCAGGTTTCTTGCACTTGTGGCATGTTCTCTTCTTGTAGTCATGAGCAGAAGCTTCATCATTCCTTGAGCTGGATCGTGAGGACTTTCTGAAGCCTTTCTTCTTGGTGAATTTCTGGAACTTCTTCACAAGCATAGCAAGCTCCTTTCCAATGTCTTCAGGATCATCAGAACTGCAATCAGATTCTTCTTCAGATGAGGAAACAACCTTTGCCTTCAAAGCACGAGTTCGCCCATAGTTGGGACCGTAGATGTCTCTTTTCTCAGAAAGCTGAAACTCATGTGTGTTGAGCCTTTCAAGTATGTCAGACAGATCAAGTGTCTTGAAGTCAGGGCGTTCTTGTATCATCAGGGTTAGGGTGTCAAACAAGCTGTCAAGTGATCTCAGGAGTGTCTTGACGACTTCATGCTTGGTGATATCAGTAGCGCCGAGGGCTTGAAGCTCATTTGTGATGTCAGTGAGTCGATCAAACGTGAGCTGAACATTCTCATTGTCGTTTCTCTTGAAGCGGTTGAAGAGGTTGCGAAGGACATTGATTCTTTGATCTCTCTGGGTTGAGACGCCTTCGTTGACCTTGGAGAGCCAGTCCCAGACTAGCTTGGATGTTTCCAGAGCACTCACACGGCCATACTGTCCTTTGGTCAGATGACCAGAGATGATGTTCTTGGCAGTGGAATCCAATTGAATGAATTTCTTGACATCAGCAGCAGTGACACCTTCACCAGCCTTGGGGACGCCATTCTTGACGACATACCAGAGGTCGACATCAATGGCTTCCAGATGCATGCACATCTTATTCTTCCAGTAGGGATATTCAGTTCCATCGAAGACTGGGCACGCAGCGGAGACTTTGATTATCCCTGCAGTCGACATAGCTAAAACTCCAGGTGGGTAAACCGAATCCCACAGAATAAGGGAGTACCTTGCTCTGATATCAATTGAAAGTGCTAGTGATCGACTAGAGGGGGGGTGAATAGGCGATTTTTATGAAAGTCTTCAAAACATGGAAGTTTCGAAGACAAACGATAGAAATAAACCTATAACCATGCAGCGGAAGGTAGACTACACTAAGCAAGCCATAGTCAAGTATTCAATAAAATGAAAGCACAAAGACTAATAGCAGCTAGGCAGTATAGATCAAGATGGAAGATAGTATGAAGCCAATCAGAACAAGCAGTCACACAGTGAAGACAAATAGATAGTGCAAACAGGCAATGACTTCACAAGGACCAATCTACAAATAAAGAGATGGGAAGGATAGAATCGGTGGCTCGTTAAAGACAATGATTTGTTGGACCAGTTCCAGTTGCTGTGACAACTGTACGTCTGGTTAGGGAGGCTGAGATTTAACTCAGAAGACCGCATCTTCACCTTATTCCCCTTGAGCTAAGGACACCCAGTCCTCGCCCAATCACTCTGGTAAGTCTTCAAGGTAGACTTCCAAACCTTCACAGACTTCGTTCACCTGCGATCCACAATGACTATTGGATGCTTAGAACGCGACGCCTAACTGGCTGGAGGATTCACAGTCCTCAAGTGTAATAAGTCTTCAGATCACACAGACAGGAAGACTTCAGTGATGCCTAACACTCTTTGGCTCTGGGTGTTTAGGGCTTTGTCCTCACAAGGAATTCTCTCTCAAAGGCTTCGAGGTGGGTTGCTCTCAAACGACAAAAGCCGTACACTAACTCTGAGCAGCCAACCAATTTATGGTGTAGGGGGTGGGCTATTTATAGCCACTAGGCAACCCGACCTGATTTGTCCGAAATGACCCTGGGTTACTAAGGAACTGACACGTGTTCCAACGGTCAGATTTCAAACACACACGACAACTTTACTTGAGCTACAAGCAAAGCCGACTTATCCAGCTCTGGATAAGATATGCTCTCATTGTCTTCGCTCGAAGACATAGGATTTTGGTTAAGCATCACTTCAGTCATTCTGATTGGTTCACTTGGACCCCACTTAACAGTACAGTGGTTCCTATGACTCAACAAAGAAGAAAAAGAACGACGAAACAACTAAGTCTTCGCGCTCCATAGTCTTCACGCAATGTCTTCTCTTGTCACAGTCTTCAATGTGAATGTCTTCACATATCACCTTTGACTTCATTGTCTTCATACATTTTTAGGGGTCATCTCTGGTAGGAAAACTGAATCAATGAGGGACTTCTACTTGTGTTATCTTGCAATTCTCACAAACACATTAGTCCCTCAACCAGGTTTGTCGTCAATACTCCAAAACCAACTAGGGGTGGCACTAGATGCACTTACACATACATGATAGAACCTATGGCTGAGGCATAGAGAATGACTTTCATTTTCTCTCTATCTTCTGCAGTGGTCGGGCATTGAGTCTGACTCAACTTCACACCTTGTAACACATGCAAGAACCCTTTCTTTGACTGGCCCATTTTGAACTTCTTCAAAACTTTATCAAGGTATGTGCTTGTGAAAGTCCAATTAAGCGTCTTAACCTATCTCTATAGATTTTGATGCCTAATATATAAGCAGCTTCACCGATGTCTTTCATTGAAAAATTCTAATTCAAGTATCCTTTATTGCTATTCAGAAATTCAATATCATTTCCGATCAACAATATGTCATCCGCATATAATATCAGAAATGCTACAAAGCTCCCACTCACATTCTTCTAAATACAGGCTTCTCCAAAAGTCTATATAAAACCATATGCTTTAATCACACTATCAAAGCATATATTACAACTCTCATGAAATGAATTTTTTTTTAAATTAATGACATGTGTGTTGTCTCCTACTGGATTGATACCTTGGTTCTCAAAACTGAGGGAAATACTTACGCTACTTTGCTGCATCACCCTTTCCTCTTCAAGGGAAAACTAACGGATGCTCAAGGGGTAGCACAAATGGACTTTGGTGAATATTTTCATGTATCAAATCACGCCGCACTTTCCACAAAGGCAAGAGAGGAAAAAGGGAAGGAGAGAAAATGGGAGGATGATGGCCTGGGGTCTGGTAGGGGTTTAGGGTGGGTCGGAGGTGTCGGAGACTGCTGTCCGGACTCTGATAAAGAGAACCGAGTTTGTCTCGGGTTTGCCGGAAAAAGTGCGTCCAAACCGATTGAAAAATGTGAACTATTTTTGAAATTTATAAACATAATTCGAAAATTAAAACTTAATGTTTTTTTGAAATATTGATTTTCTTTTGGAAAATGCAACATATTTTGAAATTCCCCAAATATTTTTGAATTTACAAACAGGTATAATTAATGACATGAACAATTTTTTAATTTGTGCACAATATTTGAAAACCAGAACAATTTTTAAGTTTGTGAACAAATTTTGAATTCTAATCTTTTCTTAAATCTACAAACAAAATTCCAAATGTGTCCTAAAAAGAAGAGCAAAGCAAAGGTAGAATGACCAAAAGTGAACCAACCCCTTTGAAAACAGGAATAGTTTTTGAAATTTTGAACACCTTTTTAAAAATGCAATAATTTTTTAAATTTCAGAACTGTTTTGAGATGGAAATAAACTTGAAAAAATGAAAAAGGGAAAGGAAAGGAAAGAAAAAGAAAATAGAACAAACAGAAAAAAACGAAAAAAAAAGGAAAAGGGGAAAACCAAAAATAAAATAAAATAGTAATCCAGAAAACCGAAAAGGAAACAACATAGAGAAAAAACCCGGTTCAAGGAACCTTATAGAAGGTTCCCAAAACCGGTTGGCCGCACCTGTGTAAATCTCCAAGTGAGCCGGCTCATGTTTCTGGCTCACTTAGTGGGTTTTGTGTGGAAGGAAATGTTGTAATCTGAAATGCAAATGCGGTTTTTGTGGAATGGAGTTGTCTGGAATGCATTTCAAACTTGGTGGCCCATGGCTGTAACTAACCTAATTATGGCCGGAGATTTGAAATTTAAATAGTGATGACTAGTTGAGAGGGCCACCAGATGACTATCTAGCTAGCTAGTAGACCAGACTAGAGTAGAGTTCATTCAGTTGTAAAGCAAGGCAAGAAGCAAAGCAACGCATAGGAGTGCCTTGAGCTGTTGAGCATGCAGAACTCAAAAAGGAGGCGTGACGGTGAGAGAGAGCAAAGAAGATTCCAAAACCCTCCCTCTCATCCAAGCTTAACAAATTATCCATGGACATGCACCGCTCCATCCAGCTCCCGTTTCCTTCCTTAATGCGCACTCCATCCCTCCGGCCGATATCAACCCAGCCCAGCTCGATCGAAGCGCCCGCGCGCGGCATGAGATGAGGGCCGGAGACAGCAGGATGGAGGCCGACCGCCGCCACCACCACGAGAGCGAGAGGGCGGCTGAGGCGGGCGCGGGCCATCACCACCGCCACGGGAGGCACAGGCGGCGGTACCCGGACGAGGACAGGCAGCGGTACCCGGACGAGGACAGGCAGCGGAGCTCCCCGTTGGTGTGGATGGCGGTGATCCTGTGCACGCTGCTGGCCATCGGCATCATCGTGGTGGGCGCCGCGGTGTTCGCCGTCTACCTCATCTACAAGCCCCACATGCCCTACATGGTGGTGACCAACGCGTACCTCCAGCAGCTCGACTACAGCCCCGCCGACGGCGTCATCCGCGACATCCAGGTGAGGGCGGACGTGCTGGCCAGGAACACCAACTCCAAGGTCAACGCCTCCTTCTCCAGCTTCAACATCGACGTCAGGTTCCACGGCACCACCCTGCTGCAGCTGCGGGCCGAGACCTTCAGCGTCGCCCGGGAGAGCTCCATCACGCTGCCGTACAGCGGGAGCTCGCGCGGGGCCAAGCTGGACCTCGCCGGGATGCGGGCCATGGAGGAGGCGCTCAGGTCCCGGGTGGTGCCCATCACCCTCTCCGGCAAGGCGCGCACCCGGTGGAGGATGGGCATCTTCCTCAAGGTCGCCTTCTGGACGCGCCTCAACTGCCCCCTCAGCTTCAGCTACCCGCCCGGCAGCGTCATGCCCATCGACCACGAAAGCTGCCGCTCCAGGTCGCCGTAGCACGCCGCTCCTCCTCTGGCTCTGCTTCGCCCTCCTTTGCTCCACCCTGCTCTGCTCTGCTCTGCTTAGCCCGCCAATGGCGTATACTCTGCTATTCTATTCATTATAGGTTCATTCGTCGTAGCGACAGGAACGTACATATCAACATATGCAGTTCTTATACAGCATTCCCGAAGAAGAAAATTACTTGTACAGCCATACAGGCAAACAATGCTGATAGCAGTACTGTGTAAATAGCCGCAGCCACATAGAGTCGGGCTAATTTGTGGTTCTGTACAGAGTTCAACTCCATCTCCTTCCGTTTACAGTTTAATTTATTGATTATTACTTGCAATCGAGTTGTGGTGCGAAGATCTACTTCGTAAAAGAAGCGTAGATTGTTAAGACGCGGCACGATATCATATCAGCATGTAATTTGATGAAATGTCTCTGTAATCCAATGAGAGTTGTCGGTTCTGAAGCCATCACCGGAACATTGTGACTTGTGAGTGGCCGTCCGGCTCAGCTGATTGAACAAATCAACCTGAAAGTCTGTAGCATTTCTCTGTTGGCATCACGAAAAGTACTTCATGTGAAAGCATTGCCAATTTACCGTCTAGCACGCTCCTTCTGAAAGCAAAAAGCACAATCTGAATCCCTGACGAAGTAACCATAAAACCCAATAAGAGTCGCCACAATGGCGCATCCTCGCGCGTGCCACGTCATCCCAAACGCACTGTGCATGCCAGCCAATGACGAGAGAGCTTGTGCGAGAGAGGAGGGAAGAAAACATCGGTGAATGGGGACGAAAGAGAGAGAGAGCCACGAGCAGTTTTTTTTATTCCCACGCAACTTCCTCTCTTTCCCATCCCGACCGGCTAGGGTTCCGCCGGCGCCATCCCTTCTCGTCCAGCGCTGGCCAACAGAGAAGGCGGGCGCGCGGAGGGGATTCAACCTCGACCACGTCTGCGGCAACGGCGAGGGCCTCCGCTCGCAGGTCTCCGTCTCGCTGCTCGTCCGGGAGGCTGCACGGAGGGGATTCGCTGTGAGCGAGGTGCCGTGGATCGGCAAGCGAGCGCTCGGGACGAGGACCTTTTCTTCTTCTCCGGCCTCTTGGCAGTTGGGATCCTCTGTCTTCTCGCCGTGGCTAGGGTTGCCGCCGTCGCCGCCCTCCCCATCCTGACTCCTCTAGCGCCGGCCTCGACCCGCTTGGCGATAAGGCACTGGTACTTCAGCTCCTATGTCATCCATGATTGACAGTGATCAGGTACGTGCCATGCTCCTCCTTGTCATCTCCCTTCTCTGGTACATATTCATGGAACTGTTTTTGTGTTCTGGCCCTTGCTATGTCGTTGGTTTTGAATGTCTATATGCAGTGCTAGCTGGATGGATTAATAGATATGTTGAACGTATACATTTTGTATTACCTAGATGAATTAATAAATGTGCTTTTTTTGTTTTCTTGATGTGTCCCAGCTAAGCATCTTCTTTCCTTGCTCATAGTATTTTCTTGTGTGCTGATGGCTGCAATTATATCTGATACAAGTTGTCCTGCTTGTGGTGGTTGCCCAGATGCCAACAATGCATGGGAGTGGATGTCATCACCCAGTGACGTGTCTCTTTGCCGATTATGGTTGGACCCTTTGCTGTTCGCGAAACCCATAATTCATCCCATAGTTCTTCCTCAACATTGGTTGGGGGCGGGATGGACCTACACATCCGTCAAGGTAACTAGCGGGGGTGGTGTTCACGAATCGGGGCAGTACGAGATAAGATCGATTACAAGGGTTGTCCCTTTGCAGCAGGTGTTTTGGATGGGAGGGACATCCAAGTTCTATTCTTGTTTTGATCTCTTTTTTGATAAGCTGCAAGTAATTGCTATCATCATGAACATTAGGCTCGTCAGTATATACTCACAAAATCTGGTCAAACTGACAATACTGGTACATCAATACTATTTTGGTGATATCTCAAGTTCTCAACAACCATTTATTTGAATTGAGCAAACTCAGTCCCTTTGGAAAGATATCAACAAGCTTAGCAAAACTGATTTTGGTGTCATCTCGAAATTATGTACAGATTAATACCAGTTTTCAGAACACTAATCTTGTCCAATGATTCAGTCATCGGAAGCAATTCAATGCACCTACTTAGATCAGCAAACTGCATATTTAGGAACTAGGGACTGTCAAAGAGGTTATCCTTATGTTGTAGAACAGAGATTCGAAATCAGTTGATATGTCCAGATCCAATCCGGTAGTCCTCTTCGTTTCTCTCTTTCTATTCCTTCGTGTCCTGATCCTTCTCTTTCTCCTTGCTGCTTGTGCTATGCTGCAGCATCAGGCAAACCTCCTGGGCGAGGCTTCCTTGTACAACAGAAAGCACATCTGTGTGCCCTCCAGATTCTCTTGTAGCACCTCCTGCTGCTTGCCCTTGCACGGTAGCAAGCCTAGCAGGTAGCATCAACACAGGAAGGTGAGGTTGCCAGCGGCCGGTGGGTGGCTGCTCCAGCAAGAAACTAGCAGAGCCTATCATGTGGCAACATGACTTAAGGTGGAGGCACACTGTATTTTTTACTATTACATGAAATTCCACTAACACCTGCATCTGTTCTCTGTTCTTTGTTATTTTTGTTTGTAATCCTTCTGGTTCTGCTAATTAGCCCCTTCATGTTTTTCTTCAACTATGGTTGTTCTTGTCAGGGTATATGGCTTTGCTTGAGAAGCCCACACAGAGCCAACAGTCGAGGTAATTCTTTCTTTGCTTTTTCCAAAGGCATCTAAAAGATTTTCTTAAAGGCTTCTGTCTTGGTCCTCTCAGTCTGGGATATTCAAAGCACTTGAAAGAGCAAACTACTCGATAGAAGTAGGAAAGATTAATGATATTCTGGGTGTGGAAGAACCAACAATGGAGTTTCTGCTACTGGACAGGTAACTGCATATGCGTAGGTGCCTCATTGTTGGACTGCCAGCTCACACATGATAATTATGCTTACAATACTAATAGTACTGGCTCGTATATGTTCTAGATTTATTGTTGTCTCTTATTTTTATTTTTAAGTACCAGTTTCAAGTCTCTATACAGAAATCATGTCTTTTGAATTGGTATTGCTACTATTTATCGAATGTCATGTGCAGAAGTACATGACCACCTATGTGATAAGATCGTTGTAATGTCACAATTATGTACTCCGCCATGCAACCACATCTTTATTGAAATATATTGCCAAAAAAATATGAAAAAAATCATAGGATGTTAGGAGGCCAAAGGAGCACTATAGCAAGAGGATAGGGACAGAGGGAGTCCCTAGCCCCTAGGTACCCTCCAGCCCAGGGCGCCTAGGAGGCGTGCTTGCGCACCCTCTGACCTCTATCATATCTATCACCATTTTTCCTCCGCCGCACATCCGTATGTAGTCCATATTGGAATCTCTAAAAGGTCTTGTATTTAGGAATGGAGGGAGCAGTTGACATCTTGAAATTAGGACAATTTTTTTGAGAAACAAGTAAGATATCTTTTAGCTCGGGCCTTAAGCTAATCAAAGAAAAGATCTACGACTATTGCATCCTTTGGATTGTTAGGCCTCTATATAAAGGGGATCCTCTATGAGGAACAACTAAGCAGAGCATAAGCCAATATTATTCATGGTCTCCTTGTATGCAGCAGGCTTAGTTTATCTTGTACTCCCTCCGTCCCAAAATTCTTGTCTTAGATTTGTCTAGATACGGATGTATCTAACACTAAAACGTAACTAGATACATCCGTATTTAGACAAATCTAAGACAAGAATTTTGGGATGGAGGGAGTATTTGTCCAGGTAAAAACAGCTGCACGTTCGACCTGAAGCTTCTCAATTCTTTCCAGATGCATTAGATAATTGTACTGCCATGTGTTTTTGGCTCCCATGTATCCTCCAATTCATCAGGTATGCCTTCTTGCTGAACTAATTAATCACATTTAACTATAGCATCTCAGTTGCATCATACTAGCTTTATTCTATGATTTTGGCTTTCTATGTGTATGCCGAAATATGTGATCAGATAAGAATATCCAGTTGCAAAAGAATATGAAATTGCCAATTTACTTTCAAGGGTAGGCGGAGCTAAAATAGTTTTGGTTGGCGACGTTTTTCTGTGAATCCCTTTCACCCTAATAGGTGACATCCCTTCCTTTTTGTTATCCACCCCATGCATCAGGCCTACCTCTGACTAGCTCCCTGCAAACATTTTGGGCATTTGATAGCAAACTGGCGAAGTGGTTTTGTATAACTATAATAAATGGGGTTGAACTGGTTTTGATATTGTTTCTGGTACTAACCAGTAGGCTGTTACAATTTTGTCCTTGTTCCCTCATTTAAAGACTCATTTTTGTCTTATTTAGCAAGCATCCTCTGGAAGTCGGCCATGGTTTTGGTTCCCTACTCCTGACAGTAGTTGGGGTAGTGGCGGTTCGAAGGATGAACTTCCATGGAAGATCGAAGCTTTAGTCCTTGACT
Organism: Triticum aestivum; assembly: GCF_018294505.1. Taxonomy (NCBI): domain Eukaryota; kingdom Viridiplantae; phylum Streptophyta; class Magnoliopsida; order Poales; family Poaceae; genus Triticum; species Triticum aestivum. The sequence continues at coordinate 597,252,923 of NC_057812.1, forward strand.
CAGCTCGTGCACACCCTGGGGCTCTACGGTCATTCGAAGTCCATCATGATGATTGCACACTTTTTACTGGGGGAGTTGGACATGGTTTTAAAGGGTGTATACATCATTGGGAGTTGTCCAACGTGTCAGTTTGTCTCACTACCTGCACATGACTTTCTTTTTTGCAATTATTGTTGGATGGTTTTTGAATTAAATGTAGTTTGTACAGATCTTGTACTGGTGTTTGGCTTAGTGTATGAAATACTAATATAGGATTAATGGTTTATGAATTATTATATGATAGATAGTGATGGTAAATTATTTGAAGATTGTTCTGTGTAGATCAGAGTTAAACATGTTTATAACGAAGCCTTTTCTTGGAATGAAATTAAATTTATGACTTCAAAAGTACACCTCTATATCAAAATATAAGATGTTTTTGCAGTTCAAATTGAACTAAAAAAACGTCTTACATTTTGGCATAGAGGTAGTAAGAATTTAGCATTTGCTTGATTGTCTAATTTGAGAGCCTTCATGTTCTCGGATGTCTTTGTTTTCAACTCTTTGTTGATGTCACCATGAAGCTTGAATATTTTCCATTCCTTGATAAATACATTGCTCTACAGAATTGGTTGATTAAAGAATTAACTCTTCTTCATAGTAGTATTTTCCTCAAATTATGAAACCTCCAACAACGTAGAGAGATAACCATTTTGTTAGTTTTTCAATCAAAGCTTCCATCAAATAATTTATTACAATTGTCCTCCAGCTTATTCAGAAACTGCATGATTTGAATGACGGATCAGATGAGGCCGCTGGCCATGGCGCATAGGCCTGCTTACGGCGGGACATGAATTAGCTGATGGCGACGCGTGCAGGCAGAGCTCGCCACCTTGAACCCAACACGAGGCGAAGCTGGAAACCGGCATCACAGGCGCGCACGCGTCCATGCCACGCTCCCCGATGGCGGGTGGCACACCAAGCCGTCGTCTCCGTCCACCATGAAGTGCCCCACCCTGTTAAGTAAAGGTGGAGAATCCTCTTTGAAGTGTATGGTGTTCCCTATGTAGAATTTTTGTTGAGCAAACAATGTTGAGTGACTTTTTGAATCAAGTATGATCTGGATTGCACAGGATACCGCCTGCTCTTTGTTGAATGACTTTTTGAATGAAGTGTGATCTGGATTGCATGTAGTTCTTTAATCAGATCTTACACTTGATGTGTTGTTCATAACCGGGTTGTTCATAGCCTGTTCACAAATGTAGTGTACTAATGAGTTCAGTTTCTAAGCTACTGTTATGGCCGGCCGGCTTAGGCCCGCAAGTTATCTTAGTTTTTATTTTCAGATTAGGCAAGTTATCTTAGGCAAGTTATCTTAGGTTGATTCTTCTACAAGTTATCTAGGATATAAATATAGGTTGTAAGACTCTTTTTGAAAGCAAGCAATAAGAAGAATATTATCTCCTATTGCCCGGCTCCCTGAGGAGCCGGAACCCTAGCCGCCAACAGCCCTAGCCGCCGCCCTTCTCCTAGCCGCGACGGCGCCCTGCCGCCGGCGCGCCCGATCCTCGCCACGTCTCCCTCCATCCTTCCCTTACCACCTACGCCCTAGACCTGGTAGAGTACTTGATCCTGCCAATTTGGTATCAGGTAACCGGGTTTCGACCATGTCTCCGCCAATTCCACCGCCACCACCACCGCTGCCCGCCAACTCCTCCACCACCGCCGCCTCTGCGCCGGGCATCACGGCCTCGCTCTCGGCGGGCACCACTGCGTCGCTCTCAGCGCCGGTCCTAACGGCACCCGGCACCACGCCGGGCCAAGGGCAGCCACAGGCCCCCGTCCAACACTCGTCGCCGCCATCACCTTCCCCGCAGCCGCAACAGTTCACGCCGGAGGCCATGGCGGGCGTCCTCAACGACCTCGTCACCGCGGTTCAAGGGATCCGCCTCTACCTGGCAGGTCCGTACGGGCCGCCCCCACCACTCCATCCAGCCATGGCCGCGGGTCAGCAGGCGCTTCCGTGGTACTCGGCATCGGGGGCCATCACCGGACTCCATCCAGCCATGGCCGCGGGTCAGCAAGCGCTTTCGTGGTACTCGGCACCGGGGGCCGTCACCGGAGGCTACCCGGCGCTCCCCGCCCCAGCGGCCGCACGGCCGCCTTGGGCGCAGTGGCCGCCGCAGATCGCGCCGGCAGCCCCGCCACTTCTCGCCACCACGGGGCCGCAGTGGCCCACCTGGACCGCGCCGGCCGCGCTGTCCTCCGTCGCGCCCTACCTTTCAGCGGCCTCGGAGCAGGGTCCTCCACCGGCCCCGCCCAGCCCTAACCTGGGCACCGGCGCCTCGGAGCAGGGCCAGACCCAACAGCTTCTTCCGGCGTCACCGCCGGCCCCCACGCCGCAGGCGCCGCCGCCATCGACAGTACCACCACCCGCGCCTAGGGCTACGGGTCGGCCCCTGCACCAGGTGCAGTTTCCACCGTCACCATCGCCGATCCCCACTTGGGCGACCGGCTCGTCTTCGGGGCCGGTCTACTCCACGGCGCCGGAACACCCGACGCCCTCCCTGCGGTTTGATCACCCCTCCAGCTCGGCGAACTACGCCCCGGCGCTTCCCGACCCAGCATACGCGCCGGCGGCAACTACGGCCGCCCCCGGGCACGGCGGGCCGACACCCCCTCGCTTCGCCAAACTGGACTTCGCCACCTACGAGGGCACGGAGGACCCCCTCAACTGGCTCAACCAGTGCGAGCAGTTCTTTCGAGGGCAGCGGACGCTCGCTTCGGATCGCACCTGGCTCGCGTCCTATCATCTTCGAGGCGCAGCGCAGACCTGGTACTACGCCCTCGAGCAGGACGAGGGTGGCATGCCACCATGGGAGCGCTTCCGGGAACTCTGTCTCCTCCGGTTCGGGCCTCCTATCCGCGGGAGCCGACTGGCGGCCCTCGGCCGCTTACCCTTCACATCCACGGTGCAGGACTACGCCGACCGCTTCCAGGCCCTGGCGTGCCACGCGCCGGGCGTCTCCGCAACTCAGTGCGCCGAGTTATTTGTGGGCGGTCTACCGGACCATATCCGCGTGGACGTGGAGCTTCGGGGACCCCAGGATCTCCAGTCGGCCATGTATTACGCCCGCGCATTCGAGCGCCGCGCGGTGGCCATCCAGCAGGAATCACCGTCCCAGACTGCTGGGTCGCTACCCGGACCGGATTCCGCGCAGGGTCGGCCTGTGCAGGCTTCTGCGGCACCCCTCGCCGCGACCGCGGGGCGCCCGTTCCGCCGGCTCACCCCAGCTGAGATACTCGAGCGTCGCCGCCAAGGGTTGTGCTTCAACTGCGACGAACCCTACAAGCCCGGCCACGCCTGCCCGCGACTCTTCTACCTGGAGGTGGCAGACTACATTCCGGAGGACGCCGTCGCCGCCGACCTGGCCGCCCCAGATGTCGAGAAGGTGTTTGACGCTGGTTGATTACCTCGAAGAGTTCAAGCAAGCGCTTCCCCACCTTACAGCTCGAGGACGAGCTGTTTGTGCAGGCGGGGAGAAGTGTTATGGCCGGCCGGCTTAGGCCCGCAAGTTATCTTAGTTTTTATTTTTAGATTAGGCAAGTTATCTTAGGCAAGTTATCTTAGGTTGATTCTTCTACAAGTTATCTAGGATATAAATATAGGTTGTAAGACTCTTTTTGAAGGCAAGCAATAAGAAGAATATTATCTCCTATTGCCCGGCTCCCTGAGGAGCCGGAACCCTAGCCGCCAACAGCCCTAGCCGCCACCCTTCTCCTAGCCGCGACGGCGCCCTGCCGCCGGCGCGCCCGATCCTCGCCACGTCTCCCTCCATCTTTCCCTTACCACCTACGCCCTAGACCTGGTAGAGTACTTGATCCTGCCAGCTACCCTATTGATCATGTCATGAAGCTGACAAAAACAGAGAGTTGGCCAACGCGGCTTAGGAAGCGGCGCACCTGTGAAGCGACAATGAACACTGCTAATGCCAACACTCCAAGGAGAGCTTCCCCTAATTCCTCTCTGTATATATGCAAGCCTGTGTGATGTGCTCTGCTTCCTCCTCCCTTATTTAATTAATGAATCTATTACTGAGCAGAGCATGTGCTTTAGGTTCGCAGCACAAAAGATATAGTTGAATTAGTGCTCTTTTACTGGCAGTTTTTGGTAATAACCTACTATGCTTCACATATTTGGAAAGCCTATGCATTTACATTCCTGCTGTCAAATTGTGCTATGTAAATTACAGGAGGACAATCTACCTTTGCCTTTAAATATGAAATTACTTACGTGCAACTGAATGCAATCTAAAATTCATAGCTATGAAAGAAGGCCTTGATATTCAAATAACTCTCATTTTAAATCGTGTAGAGTGCAGGTGCTATCCTGCTAAGTGAATTATGGCCACCAAGGAAATTTCCTACTAGGAACATATGCAATGTTTGGTTATCTCTGTCATCTTACTGTCAAAAGCATCTGTGGAATGCAATGCGGACTATGTAATACTTCTTGAAGAGACAATACTTGTTATCTGTATGCAAGTTTCTAACTGCCCTGGCAGGAGAAAAGTCCGGTTTATGTTAATGTAATCTTCAATACATCTTTATCTGCTGCTTGCAACTTTAACTTCTGTTCCACTTTCTATTTATTCTCTGGTAAAATAAAAGAAGTGTGATCCAATAACAGCATACTTAGTATAAATAAGAAAGTGAAAGGAGTGCATCCCACCTGGCACCGCCTCAACTTCTTCTCAAGCGGCGCACCAACCACTAGTAGTAAATAAACATCCTGGTGAAACAGCAACCAAGTGGCAACAAATTATTTTTTTAGGGAACAGAGTGCTTTCATTCCTTTATTGCATCACAGGTTACATTGTCAGAACCAACAGGCTCATACAAAAGGATCAGGAATACGGTCTAACCAGGTTTCATCTATGCCCTGGCTTCTAGCCAACAAAGCTAGGTGATGAGCTACCGAATCACACTCTCCAATATTTCTCACCCAAAAGTCATCATGACGAGACTTCACTTCTGATGACTCCAACAAGAGCAGAGTTATCAGACTCTAGGACAATACGTGCCTGAGTAATGTTATTAGCAATTTGCAAATCTACAGCACATGTCTTTGCTTCATCTTCTTCAACATCTAAACATCTGCTAATTTGACAACATATTTCAACCTAACCCCAGAGATTTCACTAATTAACACAAAGTAGAAAGAAGATGGAGGATTTGTTGAGAGCCTGGAGAAGGATGGTAGAGCAGGCTCCGGCTCTTTCACTGAGAAATCATCTATTTGCAGCAAATTCTGTATACCACTCTTTGTGAGCAATAGCCCGTGGTCGCCTAGGCACGCTCCGCCGTTGGTCCGCCTGGTAGCGCCGGGTTTCTTCCTTGCCCTTTCTTTTCATTTTTCATTTTCCTTTTTCCTATTTCCATTTGTTGTTATAATAGTTTTTATTTTTATTTTTCTGTTTTATTTTATTTTTGTTTATTTGTTTTCCCTTGATGTTACTTTACCCTTTTTGTGTATTTTATGTTTTATTTTCTTTATGTTTTGGTAGAAGTAATGCATGTATATTATTTAGAGATACATTAACACTGTTTTTGCAACATGTTAATATTTTAGGAAATCTAACCATGTCTTTCAAAACATATATGAACATTTTAAACACATGAAAACACATTTTTGATACGCATTAAATATTTTCTGACACCTCCGAAAATGCTAAACAAAGCTCATATATTTTTCACGTGTATTTTTCTAAAAACAATACATGCATTTGTAAGGAAATTTATATTTTGAATTTTTTCACTCATATAAAACTAATGTTCTTTATGTTTTAATACATTTTTTTACAAAAACAGATGTACATAAAAGATCTCCATATAGCTTAAAAAATGGATCATGTTTTGAAAAAGAATATTCACATAATTAAAAAATCAGGGTTCATACATGTGACAAAATATTAGTGTATTTTACTCAAAGAACAGAGAAAAAAGATACAAAAAATGTAAAGAGAAAAAGAAAACGAAAGAAGAGAAAAATAACTGCACTGCTGGACCCAGCCCATTTGAGTCGCGGTATAGGAGTTCCCCCATTTTTGCCGGACTGACTGAACAGGCCTCTTCAAATTGCGACGTTGGAATTTGGCCCGCGGGCGTGGCCCAAGAAACCAACCAGTCAGTGGCTTCCAAAAAAAATAAACTCGCGAGTGACGACGCGAGCCGTGCACGCCTGTGCCCTGTGGGGCGCCGACGAGAGAGTCCGCGGAAAGGAGTGGCCGAGGCTCGCCGGGTAAGACGACGACGACGACGACACGAGGCCGCCAGATCATCGCCCCGAGCGCGGAAGTATCTCCATCCCTTTCACCAACCGGCCGGACGGGATGCACGGCGCTGGAAAGGGGGGACTCTCTTCGTCCCCCGCCAACGTGGGCTCGTCGGCCCGCAACCCGACGAGCGAGAGCCGTCGCCGTCGCCGTCGCCCTCCGCGTCCGCACCCGACACGGTGCGCCGAACGTGGCGCCCCACTTGTGGCGCTCCCTCGCTCGCGGCTGCCTACTTAGCCACCAGCTCCGCGCCGTTGAAGGGTTGAATCGAAGCGGCAGTGATGATGAGGCCCAGACCCTTCGGTTCCGGTGTGGCGTCGGCGGCCGCGGCCGAGGCTTCGGTGGGCGCGGGGTGCCGCGGAGGCTGGGCGTGGAGGCCGAGGCCGAGGGCGCGGCCGGGGCAGCGCGTGAGGGTCAGGGGGGAGCCTGGCCCCCACGCGGCCGCGGCGGCGGCGGCGAGCGCCGTGCACGCGGAGCCCGACCACGGCGTGCGGTCCCGCCCGTTTGGGCTGCCCCGCGCGGGATTCGGGTCGGACCTGGAGGCGGGCATCGAGAAGGTCATCTACGCTTGCCGCTTCATGGCCTTCCTCGGCATCGCCGGATCTCTCGCCGGATCGGTCCTCTGCTTCCTCAAGGTGCTTTTCCTGCTTGATTCATCGGCCTGCCAAGTTCATCTCCGTGGCTCCCGATCTGATTTTTAACCCGTGCACTTGGTTGGTCACCCAGGGCTGCACTTTTGTGATGGACGCCTTCGTGGAATACTACTTGCGCGGTGATGCAAAGGTGGTGCTCATGCTGATTGAAGCCATTGGTAACCAAACTGTCTCATCTCATTAATCTTTGCACAATCCACCACCAGTACCTTCAAGTTCACCACTGGCATAAGTTTTACATGTTGGCACAATTGTCACCAGTTTTACATATACATACCATCAGTTTATATAGTTGTGATGCCTGACCATTGTGCATTACTTGTCTCACCTCAGATATGTATCTCATCGGCACGGTCATGTTTGTCTTCGGGACGGGCCTGTACGAGCTGTTCATCAGTAACATGGACATCGCAAAACAGTCCCATGACCGCTCCAGCCTCTTTGGCTTGTTCAAGCTTCCGGTTGGTCTCCTCTCAATTATCATAGAGATAATGTGGTCGATTCAGTGTCCTTATATCTCTGATTCTGTCGGCAGGAACGGCCCAAGTGGCTGGAAATCCGCTCGGTGAGTGACCTCAAGACAAAGCTGGGTCATGTAATCGTCCTGGTTCTGCTGGTTGGCATCTCCGAGAAGAGCAAGAGGGTGACCATCACGTCGTGTACTGACCTCTTCTGCTTCGCTGGATCTATCTTCCTCTCTTCAGGTTGCCTCTACCTACTATCCAAGCTCGGTAGCACCAAAGGAGGGAGTCATGCCTGAAACAGAAAATCTTCTTCATAAGAGATAGATCTGTTGTGTGTCCTTTTCAGCACTTCAGGTTGTGTATGCCTCATGTACTGCTTGTATGGATTGACATTAGGCACTATATAGTGGTATATAGAGATGTACATCGTCTGATATTGTAACTTGCTGCTAGATGGTGTCCATGATCAATTACAGATATGTTGTGCCATGAACTGATTGGTCTGTCATGATTTATGTTGACTTCACAAATGGAGAACTCGACTACTTAATTAGTTTTACATCAGAAGGAACCTCTTGTTACATTTTCTGTTGTCTTCTGCAAAATACTGGAATTAGTCGTCTGCTTTTAAATCATCATCTGTATTATCGCTTGGCGTTGAAATCATTAGCAGGTCAACACATATGTTTCTCCTTGGTCTTCCTAACACAGTAATATGGAAGTGCTCCTACATACTCACTTCTTGCATTTTGATGTACGGATGGTGCTTTTATGGGGCTGGCGTACCCTGTTCTTGTGCGGGTATATTGTCAATGAAATGAACCTGCAGAAGCTAATTCCTTGTAACCATCCTGTTGTAATAAGTGATAAATTGGGGTATCCTGATTTCAGGTAACTATCTGGCAAAACAAACTATAACAGATTTTGGTTTGAATAAGAACCTAGGTTACTTTATGCGCTAACTGTAGTTTTGACAAGGAAAAGAATATCTGATATTGCAGTTTGGTGAAAAGACTAATATGGACGATTTACCAGTTCTGTAACTTTTCTGAGACCAAGACATCTTTATTAGTTGCAGATTGTGAATGCTTTGCTTTTGTGATATATTTCATTGTTTCTGACCTTAAAGGCCTCTCTGATTGGAAGGATTTTTTTAGGATTTCAATCCTGAGGAAATTTTCCTATAGTGATTGTTGGATTTATAGAATGAGAAATTTTAGGAATTTTTAGTATGTGCCACTTTGCATTCAATACCACAGAAAATTTACCTCAAGTCTAAGATCTTGAAGAACTCATATACCTCTTGAGTTCTTGTGTTAACTCTATGGTGTAATACTGTAATCAAACATACTTTGGTGCCACGTCCGTGGGTTTCAATCCTGCAGGATTCAGGAAGGTATGCCATTGGAATCCAGCATTTTTCATATGTCTTTGTTTCCAGAATCCTGTGAATCAAAGAGGCGCTAAGTTCACAACTCTTTGCGGCATGTAGCGAGGTGAGTTTCTCACCTTAAATTTTTGCTCTCTTAGCGTCGTTCAATCATATCCAGTTGGATGCACACTTGATGACTACTGGGAGTTGACACTTCCTTTTCAAGAAGTCCTGGTAGTTCCTATTTTTGGAACAGAGGTTGCTATTACTGTTTGTGATTACTGAATAAGAGCCTAGATTACTTTATGCATCAACTGTAGTTTTGACAAGGAAAAAAAAATCTGATATCACAGTTTGGTGAAAAGACTATAGCTGATTTACCAGTTCTGCAACTTTTGTGAGATAGTATAAAACAAAAACTTTTGTGAGACCAAGTGCCTAGACATCTTTATTAGATGCATATTGTGGATGCTTTACTTTTGAGGTATTTTTCTGACCTTAAAGGCTTCCTTGAGCGCAAGGAATTTTCTAGGGTTTCAATCCGTAGGAATTTTTTCTATAGCGGTTGTCTGATTTGTAGGATGAGAAAACTTAGGAATTTCACTGTGGGCCACTTTGCATTCAATTCCACAGGAACTTTGCATCAAGTCTAAACACTCTTGGAAGAACTCATGTGCCTCCTGAGCTCTTATGTTAAACTCTATTATGGTGTAATACTGTAATCACACACAGTTTGAAGCCGCTTCCTATGGTTTACAATCCTACAGGATTCGGGAAGGCATGCCATTGGAATCCAGTGTTTTTCCTATATCTGTGTCTTCAGGATCCTGCGAATCGAAGAGGCCTTAAGTTCACAACTCTTAGTGGCATCTAGCGAGGTGTGTTTCCCACTTTAAATATTTGTGACTCTTAGCATCTTTCAATCATTTCCAGTTGGATGGACACTTGATGACTACTGGGAGTTGGTATTTCCTTTTTCTAGAAAGCCTGGCAGTTCCATTTTCGGAACAGGGGTTGCTATTTACTGTTTGCTAACAACTGTAAAAAACGTCGTGGCAATAATGATGAAAATTCCCATGCTTTTATGTCATATGGTGAAGTTTACCACACTTTCTGGGTTACTGAATTAAAGGAGGTGAATAAAATGAGATTACCTGTATTGTGTCACCAAGGCTGAGGGACCTCAAATAAATTATTTGCTTAATTGCAAGCCAACCGGTAGGAAGCAAGGTTCCAAATAAAAGAAGAGGGATAGCAACCCCTGAACTGATTAGCCTGGCAAGATTTATGTTGACATCACAAATGGAGAATTCGAGTACTTAATTAGTTTTACATCAGAAGCAACCTCTTGTTACATTTTCTGTTGTCTTCTGCAAAATACTGGAATTAGTCGTCTGCTTTTAATTCATTATCACTATTATTGCTTGGCTTTGCAAATCATTAGCAAGTCAACACATATGTTTCTCCTTTGGTCTTCCTAACACTAGTGATAGGGAAGTGCTCCTACATCCTCACCTTTTGGGGTCTGTCATTTGACCACAAGTTCACAATTCCCTGTTGAGGCGTATCAAATTAGTAATATGGTGCATATTTGATGTATCGATGGTGCTTGTATGGTGATGGTGTATCCTGTTCTTGTGTAGGTGTATTGTCAATGAAATGAACCTGCAGAAGCTAATTGCTTACTAAGTGATAAATTGCGGTATCCTGATTTCAGGTAACTATATGGCAAAACAAACTACAATATATTTAGTTTGAATAAGACCCTAGGTTGCTTTATGCACTAACTGTAGTTTTGACAAGGAAAATAATATCTCATATTGCAGTTTGGGATGATTTACCAGTTCTGAAACTTTTGTGAGACCAAGACATCTTTATTAGATGCAGATTGTGAATGCTTTGCTTTTGTGATATATTTCATTGTTTCTGACCTTAAAGGCCTCTCTGATTGAAAGAAATTTTTAGGATTTCAATTGTGAGGATTTTTTCCTGTACTAGTTGTTTGATTTGTAGAATGAGAAAAAAAAGGGCAACCTGGTGCATGTAGCTCCCGCTTGCGCAGGGTGACTTGAACCCATGACCTCATGGTCACAAGGCAGCAGCTTTACCACTGCGCCAAGGCTCCCCTTCATTTGTAGAATGAGAAATCTTAGAATTTTTAGTATTTGTCACTTTGCATTCAATACCACAGAAATATTTACGTCAAGTCTAAGCTCTTGGAAGAACTCATATACCTAATGAGTCATTGTGATAACTCTATGGTGTAATACTGTAATCAAACGCACTTTGTTGTCACTTCCATAGGTCTCAATCCTGCAGGTTTCAGGAAGACATGCCATTTTAATCCAGCATTTTTCATGTGTGTGTGTATGTGTTTTCAGAATCCTATGAATCAAAGAGGCCCCAAGTTCACAACTCTTTGCGGCATCTGGCGAGGTGTGTTTCTCACCTTAAATATTTGCTACTCTTAGCATCGTTCAATCATATCCTGTTGGATGCACACTTGATGACTACTGGGAGTTGGCACTTCCTTTTCTAGAAGACGTGGTAGTTCCTATTTTTGGAACAGAGGTTGCTATTACTGTTTGCTAACAACTGTAAAAAAAGCGTTGTGGCAATGATGATGAAAATTCCCATGCTTTTATGTCACATGGTGAAGTTCACGACACTTTTAGGGTTATTGAGTTAAAAGGAGGTGAATAAAATGAGATTAGTTGAATTATAGGATGAGAGAACCTTAAATAAATTATTTGCTAAATTCCAAGCCAACCAGTAGGAAGTAAGGTTCCAAATCAAAAGAAGACTTCAAAGCACCTTTTCCAAATGCAAATCAAAGCTTCCGAAATTTTAGAAAATGGGGATCCACAGAAAAGGAACAATTTTTGGTGGTGCAATATCCTATACATATATGATAGCTTTAGGCATTTGCTACTCTTTTCTATATGCAGCTATGAGCAACCAAAACAATTAGAAGCTCCAACTTGCTGTTTGTTCCCTCCACCTAAGACTTGATGAGTTCTGATAGAAGATCCAACTTGCTGTTCTTCCTTAAACTTTGACTGGAACATGTCACTTTGATAGTTCAAGCTTGCAAGTTGCATGCTTACTGAGGCTTCCATGACCCCCAAAGTATGCCATACTAGTACAACTGGGTCAACTTGTGCGTTAAACTTAGGTTGTCGAGGAGATCTTTCGTTAGAATAACGGATGATATGCTGGTGACTAGATGATTCGTAACTGCCCCTTCAGTCTTTGGTAACACTAAATAAAGAAAAGGTAGTAGTTGTTTGTTTGATTGATGCACTGGCAAAAAGATTAGTAAATTACCATGCTGGTAAGAAGGATAATTCACATGAAAGTATCACTCTGACTGGTCATGGAAACAATATCACACTGATACCTGTCAGGCTGTCACAGAGTTCAGGCCAAACTTGAGGCATATTCACATGCCATTGCTTTTTTTAATAACCCTCACTTCATACAGTGTCTATCCAGGTAGAAGAAGCTTATATGTTTCTTAGAATAAAACTGGATTGGGAAAAGGTGTTCCCTTGAGCATAAAATTCGTGAAAAAAAATATGTTGAGACATCCAAGTTGTAAACAATGGGCTGGAGATTGTTGTTATCACCTCCCTTGTCCTCCCATCACTCGACTCCTCTAAAGGTATCTTTCTTGAACTAAAATAATGACAAAATCTGTATATATAAAGAAGGGAGCTGGCTCTAGAGGTAAGCCATCTTAGTAGTGAGTGAGTAACTTGTGTCTTCAGCTCTTATTCTTGCCCGCTTCCATTGTTCAAGCTAGCTACCACTAGCTACTTCTCTCATCGATAGCATGGCCATTTCATCAAATACGGTCGTGGTTTTCATGTTGCTGCTCAGTACTGCCTTCATGCAGCTTCCTGTGCCAGCTGATGCAAGGAGGCTAGAAGTGAAGGCGCCTATCATCAGCGTGCGTCCTCCCTGCACTGGAAGGGGCACTCTGGAGGCGCCTGCTGAGCAAGTCGAGTCGACAACTCCAGGTCATAGCCCTAGCATTGGCCATAATAGTCCACCAAACTGAGATGGCCCGATGCTGCTTCGTTCCATACCAGGACTTTGCAGCTTGGTATATGATACTCCTGTGGTGTATTCTCTGTGTGTTTGTTACGAAAGGCATAAGGCATGCGATCGACGCTAGGGGAGATTTTGTTTCCCTTATATTTGTTTTGTCACCAGTGAAACTTGTGCCTGCATTTTCTTTCGCTCTTACGTGAAAAACTTTTGCTTACCGCTGTCTCCGAGGAGGGCCTATTGATCTGTAGCAGTTTGGTTTTAGATTTTTTTTACTCTTCCTATGTTGTAAACTTGAGGAGGTATATGTGAGCTTGTCGAAAGTTTTCCTGCAATGATGACGTAAAGTTGAAAGAGATCCATTGTGAATGGCACTTTGGTTTCCCATCTAAATGGAACAGCTTAGCTCGGTACTGGTCTACTGGATCCATCTATGTAACCGTTGCACAATACCTTCAATATAAACATTAAGTTTGTGTAAATTGGTCAAGGCTAAAATATTTGTTAAGAAAGCCCTTAGAATATAGGGGCATACTTTGCTGAAGGAACAGATGCATCTTCACAAACAAGGCCTCGTGTCCAGCCTCTGTTGTTGGTGGTCTTGTCAATGATCTGCACCTGATCCGGCTGAATGTAGCAGAACATTAGCTGAAACATCCATGTACAGGCAGCCCCTGGGGTCACTGCTTTTTCGTTTTTCTTATGCTTCCTCCCTCTCTTTCTCCAATGTGTTTTCCTCTTGTACAATCCTAATCTATAATGCAAAGGCAGAGCACCTGCCATTTTCCCCTCAAAAAAGAATAACACAAGTTTGTAAATTGTTTGGTTTCTTACTTCCCTTGGAACTCTATGTACTTGACCATCTATTTTCCTAACCAGTTTCATTCTTATGGCTGTATTCCTGTTGCATACACTTGATTCAAACAGCTAGCCAGGATACACGCTCGTTGCGAAGTGAGCTAATCTGTCCACAATTATTTTGCCTCACTGAGTGTTTTCATTTGCAGTTACCCTGGAAATTCATGCCATAAAGGAATTAAAAGAATCATAGTATAGTCAACATTGTTGCCCAGGGTCTCTCTTTTATGTTTTATAGATGTCCCTTTTCTTGTACTGGGTTGCATTCTGTGTGTGAGAGAGACAAGTTGGCTGTGTCGTACTACAATTCTAAAGAACTTTGTTATGCTGTACACCTTTTTCTCTTTGGTTCAGGGCCAAAGCATGCAGCAGCAGCTGTACTATGATCTTAAAATACTTCAGCCAACTATGTGCACAGATCACTTGCTGGTCCCAGTTCATAATCAAATCACAGTGTACTAGGTAGTACTCCGTGCTAATGCAACTCTTGTATTGCTACTAAAAACCGCGGCATCATGTACCAAACTTTTGGTGACAGCTCTTGTAGCGGTTCATGGTTGTAAATTGCCTGATATTTTCCCACCCTAGCAGTCAAACATTTAACATATCGTATTGTTTTATATATTTAACATATCGTATTGTTTTATATACATTAATGTTCAGTTGGTGTTGCACAAACTTGAATAAGACAGCCAGCTAGTATGTTCATTTCAAAGTGGTCTGATCATGTTCAAAGAAAAAGTTGTCTGACCTCTGCATAAGATATCTTTCTGCCAAGGTTTTCTTTTTTCTGGAAGTCTGTGTTGTACTGAGTTACACTTCTAAAGGACTTGCCTGGATTATACATTTTTTTTCTGTACTGATAGAGTGATTGTATACAACTCTAAAAGACTAGTCTGAGTTATACAACTCTGTACAGACACATAGACGGATCGGCGCCCTTCATGCCAGAGTGAGAGGGTAGGGAGCCGCCATTGGAGATGGAGAAGGTTATTAACTTATTACTGAATCGGCTTGAGCCCATGGAGCTGACGAGGGCGTTTCTTCACCTGCTGGTTGTTTCTTCTCCTAAAGACCCGGCTTCTGTCTGTCTGATTTTTAGCAACTTCAAGCTGAGCTTGTGCTCTAGACTTCAGATTTTTGCTGCTTGTCTGATTGATGTTTGTTAGCAGTTTGCACAGCATTACGTATCTTTCAACCGCCGCGTTTGTTTCTTTGTAAGTTGTTGGTCCTTGTAAACCTGGCCGGCCCATGACTTTGTTAATTCAGAGATGAGCTCATCGCGAGCCTCCGTTTTACAAAAATGGCTGTATTGCACACTTGTGAAGTTGGGTCTTTTATTGTACTGTATACTCCTCTGTAAAGAAATATAAGAGCGTTTGGACCACTACAACGCTCTTATATTTCTTTACAGAGGGAGTACTTCTAAAGATCTTGGCTGTGTTATATCCATTGGTTTAGGGGCAAAGCATGCATGCAGCAGCAAGTGGTACCATGATGTTAGAATATGAAGGAAGTGCACAGATCACTCAATGGTCCCAGTTTTTAAACAAATCACAGGGTACTAGGTAGCACTGCATGCTAACGCATCTCATCACTTTTGCAAAAGGAAACCTAGTTGTTGCTAAAAATTGACCGGCAACTGCTAGTGTCTGAGAAGGTTATTTCCTGATTAAGGCATGTGGGAGTTGTGATAGCTTATGTATAACACATCTTGTTTGTTTTTTAATCTTCCCCAGATCTGTTGGAATCTCCATCATCTGTGTTCAGCAATACCATGCTGCTTTTCTGTGGGGGAGAGCAGAGCTAGTGTGTGATGTCCTAAGCTTGCTGAGATATTGTATGTATATATTTTTATTTTGCTTTTGTAGAAAATAAATGGTTTACCTCAGCGCGCCAGGTTATAAAGTTTTCCTTTTGGTCATTACTATGAACTATATGTCGTAGGCTTTGCCCATTAACTGCAAATGTCAACTGAATGGTGATGCATGCCATCAGTCCTATGTGTCTCCACATCAGTCACTTTGACAACCCTAATATATGCGGTCAAATTACACCCGCTTGTTCGATCCAACTGCATGTCTACTTCAGTTGCTCCTAGGATTTCAAGAGTGGCCACTGAATTGGAAAATCTTATCCTCCGGTATGGAAAAAATACTTATTCCGAAGTGCTTCCTTTTTTTGTTTTGCGAGGGAAGTGCTTTCTCTGGCCCTTGAATAGCTGATCATGTGAACAAAGGTGTGAATGTGTGATCAAACATTCCATAGGTCAAGAGAATGCTATGAAACGATAACGTGTAAATTTTGTGAAAAATCGTAGGTTAAGGAATGCTAACCATTTTATTATCTCGTCATGGAGGACACGAACCATTTTACTATCTTATTTCTCATCTGCCGAATATGCTGAATTGGGTTGTCATGTGTGCGAGAACCACCCACATGTCACCTAAAAGATTGAAATTCTGAACTGTTGTAGCTTTAATATGTAGGGACATGGTCTAAATTCGATGGATCGCTGTTAAAAATACACACTCAGTGAACTCTCGTAGCTTGTGCACATAGATGCTGTTCTTTTTTCTTTTCTTTTTTGCGGGTGACATAGATGCTGTTCAAAAGCAGCCCAACAGCTTTAGGACATCTCCAACGTCCACCATGCAAATTTCCTCCCTCATCCGTCCGCAGACAGAGGGACCAGTTCACAGATACGGACGCGAAAGGCAGCCATCCAACGCTGCGTGAATATATCCGGTCTCCCTATTTTTTTTAAAGTCCACACTTCAATGGCAGCATACATAGACTACACACGTTCAAATGTTTAAATGCAGCGGTAGTTTAAATTAAAAAAAACAAATATTACATTCTAACATTGTTGTTCCTTTAACAACCCACAGATGTTCAATAAGATCTTTCTTCGGCTGCTCGTGAGTTGCTCGATGCCGAATTTATTGATGCGTTTGAATAAACTCTTCAAATGTGGTCATATTCTGGTCTCAAAGTTTGATAGGATCACCCATGTTCTCAAATTCTAGAGCTACGACAGCATCCTCACCCTCATCCTCCACGATCATGTTGTGCATAATCACACAACATGTCATCAACTCCCACAAGGTCTCTGGATCCCATTACTTAGCAGGTCCACGAACAAGTGCAAAACGGGCCTGCAGAACTTCAAATGCCCTCTCGACATCCTTTCTAGCTGCTTCTTGTCTTTGAGCAAAGTGATATATTTTCTGGCCAACTGGGTTATAGATGATGTTGACAAAGGTAGCCCACAGATGATAGATACTGTCAACCATATAGTAGCCCATGTTGTACTCATGTCCATTGAACAGTATAGTGGCATGAAGTTTTTCCTTCAACCAGCCTTGCAAATAATGGTGATCGATGCAACACATTGATGTCATTGTGAGACCAGGGCATGCCAAAGTAAGCGTGCCAAATACAAAGATCATGTGATGCAACTGCTTCAAGAATGATATTGTTGGGGAACGTAGCATGCAATTTCAAAAAAATCCCTACGATCACGCAAGATCTATCTAGGAGATGCATAGCAACGAGAGGGGGAGAGTGTGTCAACGTACCCTAGTAGACCGAAATCAGAAGCGTTAGTTTAACGCGGTTGATGTAGTCGAACGTCTTCTCGATTCAGCCGATCAAGTACCGGACGAACGTCACCTCCGAGTTCAGCACACGTTCAGCTCAATGACGTCCCTCAAACTCTTGATCCACCAAAGTGTCGAGGGAGAGTTTCGTCAGCATGATGGCGTGGTGACGGTGATGGTGAAGTGATCCGCACAGGGCTTCGCCTAAGCACTACGATAATATGACCGGAGGAGTAAACGGTGGAGGGGGGCACCGCACACGGCTAAGAACAATTGATGTGCCTTAGAGGTGCCCCCTGCCCTTGTCCAATTCGGACTCCCCATGGGGGGGACCCCTTGTGGGCTGCCTTGACTCTTCCCTATGGCCCATGTGGCCCATTACTTCCCCCGGGGGGTTCCGATAACCTCCCGGTACTCTGATAAATACCCGAAACCATTCCAGTGTCCGAATACTATCGTCCAATATATCAATCTTTACCTCTCAACCATTTCGAGACTCCTCGTCATGTCCATGATCTCATCCGGGACTCCGAACAATCTTCGGTCACCAAAACACATAACTCATAATACAAATCGTCACCGAACGTTAAGCGTGCGGACCCTACCGGTTCGAGAACTATGTAGAAATGACTGAGACATATCTCCGATCAATAACCAACAACGGAACCTGGATGCTCATATTGGTTCCTACATATTCTACGAAGATCTTTATTGGTCAAACTGCAATGACAACATACGTTATTCCCTTTGTCATCGGTATGTTACCTGCCCAAGATTCGATTGTCGGTATCTTCATACCTAGTTCAATCTTGTTACCGGCAAGTCTCTTTACTCGTTCCGTAATGCATCATCCCATAACTAACTCATTAGTCACATTGCTTGCAAGGCTCATCATGATGTGCATTACCGAGAGGGCCTAGAGATACCTCTCCGATACTCGGAGTGAAAAATCCTAATCTCGATCTATGCCAACCCAACAAACACCTTCGGAGAACCTGTAGAGCATCTTTATAATCACCCAATTACCTTGTGGCGTTTGATAGCACACAAGGTATTCCTCCGGTATTCGGGAGTTGCATAATCTCATAGTCAAAGGAATATGTATAAGTCATGAAGAAAGCAATATCAATAAAGCTTAACGATCATTATGCTAAGCTAACGGATGGGTCTTGTCCATCACATTATTCTCCTTATGGTGTGATTCCATTCATCAAATGACAACACATGTCTATGATTAGGAAACTTAACCATCTTTGATTAACGAGCTAGTCTAGTAGAGGCATACTAGGGACACATTGTTTTGTTTATGTATTCACACATGTATCAAGTTTCCGGTTAATACAATTCTAGCATGAATAATAAACATTTATCATGATATAAGGAAATATAAATAACAACTTTATTATTGCCTCTAGGGCATATTTCTTTCAGTCTCCCACTTGCACTTGAGTCAATTATCTAGATTACATTGTAATGATTCTAACACCCATGGAGTCTTGGTGTTGATCATGTTTTGCTCGTGGAAGAGGCTTAGTCAACGCGTCTGCAACATTCAGATCCGTATGTATTTTGCAAATCTCTATGTATCCCTCCTTGACTTGATCACAGATGGAGTCGAAGCGTCTCTTGATGTGTTTGGTTCTCTTGTGAAATCTTGATTCCTTCGCCAAGGCAATTGCTCCAGTATTGTAACAAAAGATTTTCATTGGACCCGATGTACTAGGTATTACACCTAGATCGGATATGAACTCCTTCATCCAGACTCCTTCATTTGCTGCTTCTGAAGCAGCTATGTACTCCGCTTCACACGTAGATCCCACCACGACGCTTTGCTTGGAACTGCACCAACTGACAGCTCCACCATTTAATATAAATACGTATCCGGTTTGCGAGTTAGAGTCATCCTGATCAGTGTCAAAACTAGCATCAATGTAACCATTTAACACGAGCTCTTTGTCACCTCCATAAACGAGAAACATATCCTTAGTCCTTTTCAAGTATTTCAGGATGTTCTTGACCGCTGTCCAGTGATTCACTCCTGGATTACTTTGGTACCTCCCTGCTAAACTTATAGCAAGGCACACATCAGGTCTGGTACACAACATTGCATACATGATAAAACCTATGGCTGAGGCATAGGGAATGACTTTCATTTTCTCTCTATCTTCTGCAGTGGTCGGGCATTGAGTCTGACTCAACTTCACACCTTGTAACACAGGAAATAACCCTTTCTTTGACTGATCCATTTTGAACTTCTTCAAAACTTTATCAAGGTATGTGCTTTGTGAAATTCCAATTAAGCATCTTGATCTATCTCTATAGATCTTGATGCTCAATATATAAGCAGCTCCACCGAGGTCTTTCATCGAAAAATTCTTATTCAAGTATCCTTTTATGCTATCCAGAAATTCTATATCATTTTCAATCAACAATATGTCATCCACATATAATATTAGAAACGCTACTGAGCTCCCACTCACTTTCTTGTAAATACAGACTTCTCCAAAAGTCTGTATAAAACCACATGCTTTGATCATACTATCAAAGCGTATATTCCAACTCCAAGATGCTTGCACTAGTCCATAAATGGATTGCTAGAGCTTGCACACTTTGCTAGCACCTTTAGGATCGACAAAACCTTCTGGTTGCATCATATACAACTCTTCTTTAAGAAATCCATTAAGGAATGCAATTTTGACATCCATTTACCAGATTTCATAATCATAAAATGCGGCAATTGCTAACATATTTGGGAAGACTTAAGCATCGCTGCGGGTGAGAAGGTCTCATCGTAGTCATCTCCTTAAACTTGTTGAAAACCTTTCGCAACAAGTCAAGCTTTGTGGATAGTAACATTACCATCAGCGCCAATCTTCTTCTTGAAGATCCATTTATTCTCTATGGCTTGTCGATCATCGGGCAAGCCAACCAAAGTCCACACTTTGTTCTCATACATGGATCCCATCTCAGATTTCATGGCCTCAAGCCATTTCGCGGAATCTGGGCTCATCATCGCTTCCTCATAGTTCGTAGGTTCGTCATGGTCTAGTAACATGACTTCTAGAACAGGATTACCGTACCACTCAGGTGCGGAACGTACTCTAGTTGACCTACGAGGTTCAGTAGTAACTTGATCTGAAGTTTCATGATCATCATCATTATCTTCCTCACTAATTGGTGTAGGCATCACAGGAACAATTTTTTTGTGATGAACTACTTTCCAATTCAAGAGAAGGTACAATTACCTCATCAAGTTCTACTTTCCCCGCACTCACTTCTTTCGAGAGAAACTCCTTCTCTAGAAAGGATCCATTCTTAGCAACAAATATCTTGCCTTCGGATCTATGATAGAAGGTGTACCCAACAATTTCTTTTGGGTATCCCATGAAGACACACTTCTTCGATTTGGGTTCGAGCTTATCAGGCTGAAGCCTTTTCACATAAGCATCGCAACTCCAAACTATAAGAACAATAGCTTAGGTTTCTTGCCAAACCACGGTTCATATTGTGTCGTCTCAACGGATTTAGATGGTGCCCTATTTAACGTGAATGCAGTTGTCTCTAATGCATAACCCCAAAACGATAGTCGTAAATCGGTAAGAGACATCATAGATCGCATCATATCTAATAAAGTACGGTTACGATGTTCGGGCACACCATTACGCTATGGTGTTCTAGGTGGCTTGAGTTGTGAAACTATTCCACATTGTTTTAAATGAAGACCAAACTCGTAACTCAAATATTCGCCTCCACGATCATATCGCAGAAACTTTATTTTCTTGTTACAATGATTTCCACTTCACTCTGAAATTCTTTGAACTTTTCAAATGTTTCAGACTTGTGTTTCATTAAGTAGATATACCCATATCTGCTCAAACCATCTGTGAAGGTCAGAAAATAACGATACCCGCCGCGAGCCTCAACACTCATCGGACCGCATACATCGGTATGTATTATTTCCAATAAGTCAGTGGCTCGCTCCACTGTTCTGGAGAACGGAGTCTTAGTCATCTTGCCCATGAGGCATGGTTCGCAAGCATCAAATGATTCATAATCAAGTGATTCGAAAAGTCCATCCGCATGGAGTTTCTTCATGCGCTTTACACCAATATGACCTAAACGACCATGCCACAAATGAAGGAAATATGCCCTAGAGGCAATAATAAAGTTGTTATTTATATTTCCTTATATCATGATAAATGTTTATTATTCATGCTAGAATTATATTAACCGGAAACTTAGTACATGTGTGAATACATAGACAAACAGAGTGTCCCTAGTATGCCTCTACTTGACTAGCTCGTTAATCAAAGATGGTTAAGTTTCCTAGCCATAGACATGTGTTGTCATTTGATGAACGGGATCACATCATTAGAGAATGATGTGATGGACTAGACCCATCTGTTAGCTTAGCACTATGATCGTTTTTTTATTGCTATTGCTTTCCTCATGACTTATACATGTTCCTATGACTATGAGATTATGCAACTCCTGAATACCGAAGGAACACATTGTGTGCTATCTGACGTCACAATGTAACTGGGTGATTATAAAGATGCTTTACAGGTGTCTCCGATGGTGTTTGTTGAGTTGGCATAGATCGAGATTAGGATTTGTCACTCTGTGAGGTATCTCTGGGCCCTCTCGGTAATGCACATCACTATGAGCCTTGCAAGCAATGTGACTAATGAGTTAGTCATGGGATGATTCATTACGGAACGAGTAAAGAGACTTGCCAATAATGAGATTGAACTAGGTATGATGATACCGACGATCGAATCTCGGGCAAGTAACATACCGATGACAAAGGGAACAACGTATGTTGTTCTGCGGTTTGACCGATAAAAGATCTTCGTAGAATATGTAGGAACCAATATGAGCATCTAGGTTCTGCTATTGTTTATTGACCAAAGATGTGTCTCGGTCATGTCTACATAGTTCTCGAACCTGTAGGGTCCGCACGCTTAACGTTCGATGACGATATGTATTATGAGTTATGTGATTTGATGTAACGAAGGTTGTTCGGAGTACCGGATGAGATCACGGACATGACAAGGAGTCTCGAAATGGTCGAGACATAAAGATTCGTATATTGGGAGGTTACATTCGGACACCGGAATGGTACGGGTCGTTTCGGATAAGTTTCGGAGTACCGGGGGTTACCGGAACCCCCTCCGGGAAGTTATTGGGCCTTATGGGCCTAGTGGTGGAAGAGAGGAGGCAGGCCAAGAGGTGGCGCGCGACCCCTAGCCCAAACCGAATTGGAATAGGGCTAGGGGGGCCGGCCCCCTTTCCTTCTCTTCTTCCTCTCCTTCCTTCTTCTCCTACTTGGACTAGGAAAGGGGGAAACCTAGTCCTACTAGGAATAGGAATCCCCCCTTGGGCGTGCCCCTTGAGGCCGGCCCTCCTCCTCCTCCCCTCCTTTATATACGGGGGAGGGGGCACCCCATAGACACACACATTGATCTTTAGCCGTGTGCGGTGCCCCTCTCCATAGTTTTCCACCTCAGTCATATTGTCGTAGTGCTTAGGCGAAGCCCTGCGTCGGTAACTTCATCATCACCGTCAACACGCCGCCGTGCTGACGCAACTCACCGTCGGCCTCAGCTGGATCAAGAGTACGAGGGACGCCATCGAGCTGAATGTGTGCAGATCGTGGAGGTGCCGTGCGTTCAGTACTTGATCGGTTGTACCGTGAAGACGTTCGACTACATCAACTGCATTACTAAACGCTTCCGCTTTCGGTCTACGAGGGTACGTAGACACACTCTCCCCTCTCGTTGCTATGCATCTCCTAGATAGATCTTGCGTGATCGCATGATTTTTTTGAAATATGTGTTCCCCAATAGTGGCATCCGAGCCAGGTCTATGCGTAGATGTTATATGCATGAGTAGAACACAAAGAGTTGTGGGTGATAATAGTCATACTGCTTACCAACATGTCATACTTTGATTTGGCGGTATTGTTGGATGAAGCATCCCAGACCGACATTACATGACCGCGTTCATTAGACTGGTTCTACCGACGTGCTCCGCACACAGGTGGCTAGTGGGTGTCTGTTTCTCCAGCTTTAGTTGAATCGAGTGTGATGATACGTCTCCAATGTATCTATAATTTTTGATTGTTCCATGCTATTATGTTATCTGTTTTGGATGTTAATGGGCTTTATTTTACACTTTTATATTATTTTTGGGACTAACCTACTAACCCAAGGCCCAGTGCAAATTGCTGTTTTTTGCCTATTTTAGTGTTTCACAGAAAAGGAATATAAAACAGAATCCAAACAGAATGAAACCTTCGGGAGAGTTATTTTTGGAACAAACATGATCCAGAGGACTTGGAGTGGACGTCAAGAAACAAACGAGGAGTCCACGAGGCAGGGGGCGCGGCTACCCCCCTGGGCGCGCCCTCCCCCCTCGTGGGCCCCTCATGGCTCAACCGACCTACTTCTTCCTCCTATATATACTCATATACCCTGAAAACATCCAGGAGCACCACGAAACCCTATTTCCACCGCCACAACCTTCTGTACCCAAGAGATCCCATCTTGGGGCCTTTTTCGGAGCTCCGCCGAAGGGGGCATCGATCACGGAGGGCCTCTACATCAATTCCATGGCCTCTCCGGTGATGTGTGAGTAGTTTACTTCAGACCTTCGGGTCCATAGTTATTAGCTAGATGGCTTCTTCTCTCTCTCTGGATCTCAATACAAAGTTCTCCTCGATCTTCTTGGATATCTATTCGATGTAACTCTTTTTGCGGTGTGTTTGTCGAGATCGGATGAATTGTGGATTTATGATCAAGTCTACCTATGAACAATATTTGATTCTTCTCTGAAATATTTTATGCATGATTGGTTATCTTTGCAAGTCTCTTTGAATTATCAGTTTGGTTTGGCCTACTAGATTGATCGTTCTTGCAATGGGAGAAGTGCTTAGCTTTGGGTTCAATCTTGCGGTACTCGATCCCAGTGACAGAAAGGGAAACGACATGTATTGTATTGTTGCCATCGAGGATAAAAAGATGGGGTTTATATCATATTGCTTGAGTTTATCCCTGTACATCATGTCATCTTACCTAATGCGTTACTCTGTTCTTATGAACTTAATACTCTAGATGCATGCTGGATAGCGGTCGATGTGTGGAGTAATAGTAGTAGATGTAGGCAGGAGTCGGTCTACTTGTCACGGACGTGATGCCTATATACATGATCATGCCTAGATATTCTCATAATTTATTCACTTTTCTATCAATTGCTCGACAGTAATTTGTTCACCCACCGTAATACTTATGCTATCTTGAGAGAAGCCACTAGTGAAACCTATGGCCCCCGGGTCTATCTTTTATCATATAAGTTTCCAATCTATTTTATCTTGCAATCTTTATATTTCAATCTTTATCATAAAAATACCAAAAATATTATCTTTTCATCTCTATCAGATCTCACTCTCGTTAGTGACCGTGAAGGGATTGACAACCCCTTTATCGCGTTGGTTGTGAGGTTCTTATTTGTTTGTGTAGGTACGAGGGACTTGCGTGTGGCCTCCTACTGGATTGATACCTTGGTTCTCAAAAATGAAGGGAAATACTTACACTACTTTGCTGCATCACCCTTTCCACTTCAAGGGAAAACCAACGCAGTGCTCAAGAGGTAGCAAGAAGGATTTCTGGCGCCATTGCCGGGGAGTCTACGCACAAGTCAAGACATACCAAGTACCCATCACAAACTCTTATCCCTCGCATTACATTATTTGCCATTTGCATCTCGTTTTCCTCTCCCCCACTTCACCCTTACCGTTTTATTCGCCCTCTTTTCCGCCCCTTCTCTTTTCTAGTTTGTCTCTTTTTGCTTGTTTCTTGTTTGCTTGTGTGTTGGATTGCTTGCTTGTCATGATGGCTCAAGACAATACTAAATTGTGTGATTTTTCCAATACCAACAATAATGATTTTATTAGCACTCTGATTGCTCCTCTTACCGATGCCGAATCTTGTGAAATTAATGCTGCTTTGTTGAATCTTGTCATGAAAGATCCGTTTTCCGGCCTTCCTAGTGAAGATGCCGCTACCCATCTAAACAACTTTGTTGATTTGTGTGATATGCAAAAGAAGAAATATGTGGATAATGATATTGTTAAACTGAAGCTATTCCCGTTTTCTCTTAGAGATCGTGCTAAAACTTGGTTTTCGTCTTTGCCTAAAAATAGTATCGATTCATGGAATAAGGGCAAAGATGCTTTTATCTCTAAATGTTTTCCTCCCGCTAGATCATCACTCTTAGAAACGATATTATGAATTTTAAGCAACTTGATTATGAACATGTTGCACAAGCTTGGGAGAGAATGAAATTAATGATACATAATTGTCCTACACGTGGTTTAAATCTTTGGATGATTATACAATTTTTTTATGCCGGATTGAATTTTACTTCTAGAAATCTTTTAGATTCGGCCGCCGGAGGAACTTTTATGGAAATCACTTTAGGAGAAGCTACTAAACTCCTAGATAATATTGTGGTTAATTATTCTCAATGGCATACCGAAAGATCTACTAAAAAAAGTGCATGCTATAGAAATTAATGTTTTGAGTGGAAAGATGGATGAGCTTATGAAATTGTTTGCTAGTAAGAGTGTTTCTTCTGATCCTAATGATATGCCTTTGTCTACCTTGATTGAGAATAATAATGAATCTATGGATGTGAATTTTGTTGGTAGGAACAATTTTGGTAATAATGCGTATAGAGGTAATTTCAATCCTAGGCCGTTTCCTAGTAATTCCTCTAATAATTATGGTAATTTCTACAACAATTCTTATGGAAATTATAATAAGATGCCCTCTGATTTTGAATCTAATATTAAAGAATTTATTAGTTCGCAAAAGAGTTTCAATACTTTGATTGAAGAAAAATTGTCTAAGATGGATGAGTTGGCTAAGAACGTGGATAGAACTTCTCTTGATGTTGATTCTTTGAAACTTAGATCTATTCCCCCTAAGCATGATATCAATGAGTCTCTCAAATCTATGATAATTTCCATTGATGAGTGCAAAGAAAGAACCGCTAGGATGCGTGCAAGAAAAAGATTGCTTTGTGAAAGCGTGTTCTTCTATTTTCCATGATAATAATGATGAAGATATAAAAGTTATTGATGTGTCCCCTATTAAATCTTTGTTTTGCAATATGAATCTTGATAATGATGGGATTGGAGATGATTCAACTTTAGTTAAAAGGCGTCCCAATGATTCGGAGTTTTTAGATCTTGAAGCTAAAATTGATAAAAGTGGGATTAATGAGGTCAAAACTTTAAATAGCAATGGACCCACTATCTTGGATTTCAAGGAATTTAATTATGATAATTTTTCTTTAATAGATTTTATTTCCTTGTTGCAATCCGTGCTAAATTCTCCACATGCTTATAGTCAAAACAAAGCTTTTACCAAACATATCGTTGATGCCTTAATGCAATCTTATGAAGAAAAGTTTGAATTTGAAGTTTCTATCCCTATTAAACTTCATTATGAGTGGGAACCTAGTATTAAAATTAAAATTAAAGATCATGAATGCTTTGCTTTATGTGATTTGGGTGCTAGTGTTTCCATGATTCCTAAAACTTTGTGTGATTTGCTAGGTTTCCGTGAATTTGATGATTGTTCTTTAAACTTGCATCTTCGGATTCCACCATTAAGAAACCTATGGGAAGAATTAATGATGTTCTTATTGTTGCAAATAGGAATTATGTGCCCGTAGATTTCATTGTTCTTGATATTGATTGCAGTCCTTCATTTCCTATTATTCTTGGTAGACCTTTCCTTAGAACGATTGGTGCAATTATTGATATGAAAGAAGGGAATATTAGATTCCAATTTCCGTTAAGGAATGACATGGAGCACTTTCCTAGAAATAAAATTAAATTACCTTATGAATCTATTATGAGAGCCACTTATGGATTGCATACCAAAGATGACAATACCTAGATCTATCCTTATTTTTATGCCTAGCTAGGGGCGTTAAACGATAGTGCTTGTTGGGAGGCAACCCAATTCTATTTTTGTTTCTTGCCTTTTGATTCTGTTTAGTAATAAATAATTCATCTAGCCTATGTTTAGATGTGCTTTTATGATTTTAATTACTGTTTATGCCAAGTAGAACCTTTGGGAAGACTTGGGGGAAGTCTTTGCGATCTTGCTGTAAAAAAAAGAAACTTTAGCGCTCACGAGATTTGCTGCCATTTTTTTACTGGAGAGTGATATTTAGTTAACTTTTTTGAAGATGATTAATAGATAAATTCCTCACCTCCAGCAATTTATTTTAGAATTTTTGGGGTTCCAGAAGTATTCGAAACCTACAGATTACTACAGACTGTTCTGTTTTTGACAGATTCTATTTTTCGTGTGTTGTTTGCTTATTTTGATGAATCTATGGCTAGTAATAGAGTTTATGAATCATAGAAAAGTTGGAATGCAGTAGGTTTAACACCAATATATATAAAGAATTATTTCATTACAGTACCTTAAGTGGTGGTTTGTTTTCTTTTACTAACGGAGCTCACGAGATCCTCTTTTAATTTTTGTGTTGTGAAGTTTTCAAGTTTTGGGTAAAGATTTGATGGATTATGGAACAAGGAGTGGCAAGATCCTAAGCTTGGGGATGACCATGGCACCCCAAGATAAAATTCAAGGACAACCAAAAGCCTAAGCTTGGGGATACCCCGGAAGGCATCCCCTCTTTCGTCTTCGTCCATCGGTAACTTTACTTGGAGCTATATTTTTATTCACCACATGATATGTGTTTTGCTTGGAGCGTCTTGTATGATTTGACTCTTTGCTTTTTAGTTTACCACAATCATCCTTGCTGTACACACCTTTTGGGAGAGACACACATGAATCGGAATTTATTAGAATACTCTATGTGCTTCACTTATATCTTTTGAGCTAGATAATTTTGCTCTAGTGCTTCGCTTATATCTTTTAGAGCACGGTGGTGGTTTTATTTTATAGAAATTATTGATCTCTCATGATTCACTTATATTATTTTGAGAGTCCTTTAAAATAACATGGTAATTTGCTTTGGTTATGAATTTATTCCTAATATGATAGGCATCCAAGATGGGTATAATAAAAACTATCATAAAAGGTGCATTGAATACTATGAGAAGTTCGATACTTGATGATTGTTTTGAGATATGGAGATGGTGATATTAGAGTCATGCTAGTTGAGTAGTTGTGAATTTGAGAAATACTTGTTCTAAAGTTTGTGATTCCCGTAGTATGCACATATGGTGAACCGTTATGTGATGAAGTTAGAGCATGATTTATTTATTGATTGTCTTCCTTATGAGTGGCGGTCGGGGACGAGTGATGGTCTTTTACTACCAATCTATCCCCCTAGGAGCATGCGCGTAGTACTTTGTTTCGATAACTAATAAATTTTTGCAATAAGTATATGAGTTCTTTATGACTAATGTTGAGTCCATGGATTATACGCACTCCCACCCTTCCACCATTGCTAGCCTCTCTAGTACCGTGCAACTTTCGCCGGTACCATAAACCCACCATATACCTTCCTCAAAACAGCCACCATACCTACCTATTATGGCATTTCCATAGCCATTCCAAGATATATTGCTATGCAACTTTCCATCATTCCGTTTGTTATGGCACGCTGCATCATTGTCATATTGCTTTGCATGATCATGTAGTTGACATCGTATTTGCGGCAAATCCAACATTCATAATTCTTTCATACATGTCACTCATGAGTCATTGCATATCCTAGTACACCGCCAGAGGCATTCACATAGAGTCATATTTTGTTCTAAGTATCGAGTTGTAATTCTTGAGTTGTAAGTAAATAAAGTGTGATGATCATCATTATTAGAGCATTGTAGCAAGTGAGGAAAGGATGATGGAGGCTATGATTCCCCCACAAGTCGGGATGAGACTCCGGACGAAAAAATAGGCCATAAAAAGAGAGAGAGAAAAGAAGGCCCAAAAAATAAGAGAAAAAGAGAGAAGGGACAATGTTACTATCATTTTTCCACACTTGTGCTTCAAAGTAGCACCACGATCTTCATGATAGAGAGTCTCATATGTTATCACTTTCATATACTAGTGGGAATTTTACATTAGAGAACTTGGCTTGTATATTCCAATGATGGGCTTCCTCAAATGCCCTAGGTCTTCGTGAGCAAGCAAGTTGGATGCACACCCACTTAGTTTCCTTTTGAGCTTTCATACACTTATAGCTCTAGTGCATCGGTTGCATGGCAATCCCTACTCACTCACATTGATATCTATTGATGGGCATCTCCATAGCCCATTGATACGCCTAGTTGATGTGAGACTATCTTCTCCTTTTTGTCTTCTCCACAACCACCATTCTATTCCACATATATTGCTATGTCCATGGCTCACGCTCATGTATTGCGTGAAGATTGAAAAGGTTTGAGAACATCAAAAGTATGAAACAACTGCTTGGCTTGTCATCGGGGTTGTGCATTATTTAAATACTTCATGTGGTGAAGATAGAGCATAACCAGATTATATGATTTTGTAGGGATAACTTTCTTTGGCCATGTTATTGTGAGAAGACATAATTGCTTAGTTAGTATATTAAACTTTTGTCTTGAATCTTTCAGATTTGAATATTCATGCCACAATAAAGATAATTACATTGAGAATTATGCTAGGTAGCATTCCACATCAAAAGTTCTGTTTTTATCATTTACCTACTCGAGGACGAGCAGGAATTAAGCTTGGGGATGCTTGATACGTCTCCAACGTATCTATAATTTTTGATTGTTCCATGCTATTATATTATCTGTTTTGGATGTTGATGGGCTTTATTTTACACTCTTATATTATTTTTGGGACTAACCTACTATACCAAGGCCGAGTACAATTGCTGTTTTTTTTTGCCTATTTCAGTGTTTCGCAGAAAAGGAATATCAAACAGAATCCAAACGGAATGAAACCTTCAGGAGAGTTATTTTTGGAACAAACGTGATCCAGAGGACTTGGAGTGGACGTCAAGAAACAAACGAGGAGGCCACGAGGCAGGATGGCGCGCCCTCCCCCCTTGTGGGCCCCTCGTGGCTGAACCGACCTACTTCTTCCTCCTATATATACTCATATACCCTGAAAACATCCAGGAGCACCACGAAACCCTATTTCCACCGTTGCAACCTTCTGTACCCAAGAGATCCCATCTTGGGGCCTTTTTTGGAGCTCCGCTGGAGGGGGCATCGATCATGGAGGGCCTCTACATCAACTCCATGGCCTCTCCGGTGATGTGTGAGTAGTTTACTTCAGACCTTCGGGTCCATAGTTATTAGCTAGATGGCTTCTTCTATCTCTTTGGATCTCAATACAAAGTTCTCCTCGATCTTCTTGGAGATCTATTCGATGTAACTCTTTTTGTGGTGTGTTTGTCAAGATCCTATGAATTGTGGGTTTATGATCAAGTCTATCTATGAACAATATTTGATTCTTTTCTAAAATATTGTATGCATGATTGGTTATCTTTGCAAGTCTCTTCGAATTATCAGTTTGGTTTGGCCTACTAGATTTATCGTTCTTGCAATGGGAGAAGTGCTTAGCTTTGGGTTCAATCTTGCGGTGCTCGATCCCAGTGACAGAAAGGGAAACGACACGTATTGTATTGTTGCCATCGAGGATAAAAAGATGGGGATTATATCATATTGCTTGAGTTTATCCCTCTACATCATGTCATCTTACCTAATGTGTTACTCTATTCTTATGAACTTAATACTCTAGATGCATGCTGGATAACGGTCGATGTGTGGAGTAATAGTAGTAGATGCAGGCAGGAGCCGGTCTACTTGTCACGGACGTGATGCCTATATACATTATCATGCCTAGATATTCTCATAATTATTCGCTTTTCTATCAATTGCTCGTTAGTAATTTGTTCACCCCCCGTAATACTTATGCTATCTTGAGAGAAGCCACTAGTGAAACCTATGCCCCCGGGTCTATCTTTTATCATATAAGTTTCCAATCTATTTTATCTTGCAATCTTTATATTTCAATCTTTATCATAAAAATACCAAAAATATTATATTTTCATCTCTATCAGATCTCACTCTCGTTTGTGACCGTGAAGAGATTGACAACCCCTTTATCGCGTTGGTTGCGATGTTCTTATTTGTTTGTATAGGTACGAGGGACTTGCGTGTGGCCTCCTACTGGATTGATACCTTGGTTCTCAAAAACTGAGGGAAATACTTACGCTACTTTGCTGCATCACCCTTTCCTCTTCAAGGGAAAACCAACGCAGTGCTCAAGAGGTAGCATGTGACTATGCCCGGTCCTTGTTGAAGGTTAAAACAACACATGACGAATAATCGTTGTGGTTTTTGATGCGTAGGTAAGAACGGTTCTTGCTAAGCCCGTAGCAGCCACGTAAAACTTGCAACAACAAAGTAGAGGACATCTAACTTGTTTTTGCAGGGTATGCTGTGATGTGATATGGTCAAGACATGATTATATAAATTGTTGTATGAGATGATCATGTTTTGTAACAAAGTTATCGGCAACTGGCAGGAGCCATATGGTTGTTGCTTTATTGTATGAAATGCAATCGCCATCTAATTGCTTTACTTTATCACTATGCGGTAGCGATAGTCGTGGAAGCGAGACAACAACATTGCTACGATGGAGATCAAGGCACTACTGCAGGATGCTGCTAACGCAACACTACGATCAGAGACCCTTCGAGAAACTGTGTGCGATGCAATAATCGCAAACGGTGGTGTATGAAAACCTTCAAAAAAGGTGAAAATGTTTGCGATGGAGGATGCATCAAACACGGTTCAGATTTTAGTTGCGTGTGCGATGAAGGGCATACGATTCAGTTTAATTAACTGTTTGCGATGTGGAGGAACAAAAGAAACGGGTAGCCAGATGAAGGCGTGTGCGATACACAGCATACAGTTCACTCGGATGAACTGTTTGTGATTAGACAACACAAAAGAAACGGTCAGCCAGATGAAGGTGTGTGCGATATACAACATATGGTTCACTCGGATGAACTATTTGTGATTAGGCAACACAAAAGAAATGGTCAGCCAGATCAAGGTGTGTGCGATATACGGCATGCAGTTCACTCGGATGAACTGTTTGCGTTGACACAAGAGAACAGAAATGGTTCAACTTAACAAGATGTGTGTGTTGTGCGATGGGATTGCATGCGGTTCACTCGGCCGTTGTCATCAGTGTGTGACCTCTGTGGCAACCGTTCGCTCCCCAGGTGCCTCTTCGTGTACCGTGGCAACCGTCCACCGACTCTTCGCCTTTCCCTCTCGATTTGGAACTGCTGTCGCACGCTAGCTCTTCGTCCCTCCTCCATTTGCCTTCACCATTCCTTCTGCCATTGTTTGATCATCTTCTCCATGGAGGGAACAAGCCGGAAACGACCCCGTTATTCTTGCCCCGACCTGAATGATGACGCTGTGGAGGAACTCATTGATTGGTGTGATGTCATCACCTCGGCTAGCATGGCAGGTTCGTTCAAGACCATTCTCGACTCAACTAATAACATCATTACAAGGAACCCAAGGGTTGAGGAGCAGTTTGATATCCCCTATCTTCTTCGCCGTGACCCTGCTGACTGGCACGGGGACGAGGGAAGCCTCACCTTGTGTAAGTTGATGCCGCTTGATAATGATACGTATGATGTTAAGATGCCATCGCTTGAGGGAAAGGCTTGGGCAGGCGCAAATGGAGATTGGGTTGTTTATATTGGGTACAACTGCGAGTGGGAACTTGTGAATGTGTACATTCGTCACCAGGTTCCACTTCGAAAAATCTTAGACGACTGCCCAGAGGTTGAGTACACCGGTATTCTATGTGAGTTCAAATACGATCATGCTGACTGTCGTCTACGGAAGATAGCAATTTGTCGAGTTCCCAACCGCTCTTGGGGTTATAGGAATGCTTATGTTGTCGCTATCTTCGACAAGCTTGTTGCCGTCCTTCATGGTTCGACTCAATGGATATTGCTCAAAAATCAGTTTCTATACACGGATGAGTATTGTGATGCAATTCAATACGAGGGTCTTGTGTTTGCTGCCACCACTCGTGGAACTGTTTTTGCATGGAATCCTCATGATTTCGGTACGTTTGTCTCCCACCCTAATTATAATTGTTTCATCCACATGCATGCGGGTTAGCTAGTTTCCCTTTACTAATTAACCTTCTTGTGTTTCCAAGGTCATGTGAACATTCCATCACCTATACTTGAAAATTTTATTCACGAGCATGAGGACGAGCAGGACCCATATACTCAGTGGCGCCTGGCAACTTATTCTGATGGATCAGCTCTTCTTGTCTGTATACAGGGCACTCCTGATGTTACTAAGGAAGCAGGTGTTGTCTCATATGGTCGCACTCTCCAGACCTATTACAACATCCGTTGCAGGGTATTCGGGATGGATACTAGTGTACTAGTGCCAACACCTTCTCCCTGGTTCAGTATTGAAAGTCTTGGAGGAAACTCGCTCTTCCTTGGACAAAACTATCCAATGATGGTGGAAGGAGATCCAGCTGCTGTTGACACAATGTTACTAGCATTTATGAGAAGCAACTGTATCTATACCTTGGACATTACTATGCTTCCCTATCGTCCCAATATGGGTATTGAAATAGGCCGCTTCAGCTTGGATGATCAGTTCCACGTTGGTCTCGAGATTGACAGTAGCTGGCCCTTCCGAGAGAATCACTTCTGGTTCAAAGCAAGGGTTTCCAATGCCGACGAGTGGTTGAGCCGAAGTTCATTTCATCGCTTTGTTATTTGTTGTGTGAGAAAAACTTTACTAGAATGTTTTGTTGGAAATGATCTATAATCCAATGTGTATCCTCGTTGTCGTTGTGGGTTGATGACTTGTTGTATGCAATCAATGGTACATTTGCATATCCGTCCATGAACTCACGCCTGCTAGTGGTGTCCATATGAATAGTGCTAGTGATTTTATATGCAAAAATTAGATAGTGCTAGTGATTTGTAGCTGCATATTTTGACAAATCGCAGTGTTACAAGGTTGACAAATGGCAATGTTACTAGATAAACAAATGTCAATCTTTCTAGTTTGAGAAATGGCAACATACCCAAAATGACAGATATGCAAATCTTACCCAATTGTTTGTACGTGGTTGCACACGGGTCATGCAAAACAACCGTTTGCGTTGAAGGGATGCAGAAATCCTGCTCGACACATTTTCCCTTGGCTTCCTGGGGAAGCTGTCGATTTGCATACGGGTGTTCTAACTAAAACATTTGCGATGAGTGTTTTATATTTAAAAACTGTTGACATTTTTTTAAAAAGAAAATCATTTGATAAGTTTGTACATTAAGAGAGAAAAACGCAAGTTCGTTCATACCATATCTTTCATTCAGTCACACTGCGAATTTATATTCATATGATCGAGAATTCAAGATACAGTATTAAACCCCAAAAAACTATTTCCGGCGGCGGCGGAGGCGGCATGCCACGCCGTCGTTGTTGTTGTCGTATTTTGTTCTAAGTATTGAGTTGTAATTCTTGAGTTGTAAGTAAAAAGAAGTGTGATGATCATCATTATTAGAGCATTGTCCCAATGAGGAAAGGATGATGGAGACTATGATTCCCCCACCAGTCGGGATGAGACTCCGGACTAAAAAAAGAGAAAAGAGGCCCAAAAAAAAGAAAGAAGGACCAAATAAAAAAAAGAGAGAAAAAGAGAGAAGGGACAATGTTACTATCCTTTTTCCACACTTGTGCTTCAAAGTAGCACCATGATATTCATGATAAAGAGTCTTCTATGTTGTCACTTTCATAAACTAGTGGGAATTTTACATTATAGAACTTGGCTTGTATATTCCAATGACGGGCTTCCTCAAATTGCCCTAGGTGTTCGTGAGCAAGCAAGTTGGATGCACACCCACTTAGTTTCTTTTGTTGAGCTTTCATACACTTATAGCTCTAGTGCATCCGTTGCATGGCAATCCCTACTCACTCACATTGATATCTATTGATGGGCATCTCCATAGCCCATTGATACGCCTAGTTGATGTGAGACTATCTTGTCCTTTTTGTCTTCTCCACAACCACCATTCTATTCCACCTATAGTGCTATGTCCATGGCTCACGCTCATGTATTGCGTGAAAATTGAAAAAGTTTGAGAACATCAAAAGTATGAAACAATTGCTTGGCTTGTCATCGGGGTTGTGCATGATTTAAATATTTTGTGTGATGAAGATAGAGCATAGCCAGACTATATGATTTTGTAGGGATAACTTTCTTTGGCCATGTTATTTTGAGAAGACATGATTGCTTAGTTAGTATGCTTAAAGTATTATTATTTCTATGTCAATATTAAACTTTTATCTTGAATCTTTCAGATCTGAACATTTATGCCACAATAAAGAAAAATTACATTGAGAAATATGTTAGGATGCATTCCACATCAAAAATTCTGTTTTTATCATTTACCTACTCGAAGACGAGCAGGAATTAAGCTTGGGGATGCTTGATACGTCTCCAACATATCTATAATTTTTTTATTGTTCCATGCTATTATATTACCTTTTTTGGATGTTAATAGGCTTTATTTTACACTTTTATATTGTTTTTGGGACTAACCTATTAACTGGAGGCCCAGCCCAAATTGCTGTTTTTGCCTATTTTAGTGTTTCACATAAAAGGAATATCAAACGGAGTCAAAACGGAATGAAACCTTCGGGAGCGTCATTTTTGGAACAAACGTGATCCAGGAGACTTGGAGTGGATGTCAAGAAATAATCGAGGAGGCCACGAGGCAGGGGGCGCGCCTACCCCCTGGGCACGCCCTCCACCCTCGTGGGCCCCTCATTGCTCCACCGACCTACTTCTTCCTCCTATATATATATCCATATACCCTGAAAACATCCAGGAGCACCATGAAACCCTATTTCCACTGCCGCAACCTTCTGTACCCAAGAGATCCCATCTTGGGGCCTTTTCCGGAGCTCCGCCGGAGGGGGCATTGATCATGGAGGGCCTCTACATCAACTCCATGGCCTCTCCGGTGATGTGTGAGTAGTTTACTTCAGACCTTCGGGTCCATAGCTAGTAGCTAGATGGCTTTTTCTCTCTATTTGGATCTCAATACAAAGTTCTCCTCGACTCTCTTGGATATCTATTCGATGTAATCTTCTTTTGCGGTGTGTTTGTCGAGATCCGATGAATTGTGGGTTTATGATCAAGTCTATCTATGAACAATATTTGAATCTTCTCTGAATTCTTTTATTTATGATTGGTTTATCTTTGCAAGTCTCTTCGAATTATCAGTTTGGTTTGGCCTACTAGATTGATCTTTATTGCAATGGGAGAAGTGCTTAGCTTTGGGTTCAATCTTGCAGTGCTCGATCCTAGTGACAGAAAGGGAAACGACACGTATTGTATTGTTGCCATCGAGGATAAAAAGATGGGGTTCATATCATATCGCATGAGTTTATCGCTCTTCATCATGTCATCTTGCTTAAGGCGTTACTCTGTTCTTATGAACTTAATACTCTAGATGCATGCTGGATAGCGGTCGATGTGTGGAGTAATAGTAGTAGATGCAGGCAGGAGTCGGTCTACTTGTCACGGATGTGATGCCTATATACATGATCATACCTAGATATTCTCATAATTATTCGCTTTTCTATCAATTGCTCGACAGTAATTTGTTCACCCACCGTAATACTTATGCTATCTTGAGAGAAGCCACTAGTGAAACCTATGGCCCCCGGGTATATTCTACATCATACAAGTTTCCAATCTATTTTATTTTGCAATCTTTACTTTCAATCTATATCATAAAAATACCAAAAATATTTATCTTATTACTATTATCTCTATCAGATCTCACTCTTGCAAGTGGCCTGAAGGGATTGACAACCCCTTTATCACGTTGGTAATTGGTTGTCATAGCCCTAGCCTTAGCCTTTGCTTGTCCTTGCATGATCATCATGTTTAAGTTTTATGAAACTCTGAAATGGGGATGATCAAGCCCTAGCACAAATGCAATTCAAAAGTTCCAAATAAAAATATTTTCAATGAACTCAAAATGCCTTTTAAAAATGTTCATCATCTCTGGTTTAAGGTGGAAGCATCTACCCAAGATGATTTGCATTTTTGTTGGACACATTTGGGCTTTGAATTAAATCCCTAGGTATTTGAATTTGGGCATTTAATCAATATAAATATTTTAAATGCTCGAATAATCCTGGAAACAATTTTGGGCAGTCGTAAATATTTGAAATAGAGCCCAAAATATATCCCAGGATTTATGGAAATGAGTTAGTATTATTACTAATTCCAAACATATCAAATAAATAGAAAACAGAAAACTAATAGAAGGACAAAGAGAGAGTTTCCTTACCTGGCGCTCACCTGGCGGCCCAGCTGGCCCAGCCAGCCCACCAGGGGCATGGGCGTCTTCTTCCCCGCGCCAACGCACGAAGCAGCTCGCTGGAGCGCG
Source organism: Triticum aestivum (assembly GCF_018294505.1). Lineage (NCBI taxonomy): Eukaryota > Viridiplantae > Streptophyta > Magnoliopsida > Poales > Poaceae > Triticum > Triticum aestivum. Next base: position 597,290,738 of record NC_057812.1, read on the forward strand.
CCGACGACGCGCTGGCCACCTCTTGCTTGCAGCCGAGCGGTTGGACGCGTGGCTGAACCGCCTTGACGACGACCCGAACCCGCCTGGCCCGTCTTTCCTTTCCCTCACTCTCTCCCTCGCCCCTGCTCACCATGGCCGACGCTGTCGCGTCCGCGTCGCCATGAAACCGCGGCCACCGCCTTCCCCATGCTTCGCCGACGCGCCCAGAAGCCCCGCCACTTCTTCCTCGACCTTCTCACTGAGCCGCGCGATGCCTGAAGCCCCCAAACGACCTTGCCAAGCTCGTCTTCAACCTCCCGACGCCGGAGATCCCCCTCGCCGCCCTGCTCGCTTCAGCCCCTCCCCGAGCTCGCTGACTCGCTCCTCGTGTTCACCGTGAGCTGCTGATCATTCTCCCCCTCTCCGTTTTCTATCTTGCACTCCGTAGCCACTGCGCCCCTTTCATCCGACTGCACCGCCGCCCGCACTCATCGCCGACGCAGCTCCAGTGACCATTGGCCCGGGCGTCGTGTCCAACATGCTCGCCGCCTCGCGTAGCTGCTGTAGGTGCCATGAACGCGCTACCACGGTCACTGCAGCCCCTTAGCCACAAACACCCGAACGCCGGCGCCGCCCCGAGCTCGTTTCCGGTGAGCTCGACCGTCCCCGCTGCTGCCGCATGCCGCCCTGGATGCGGGCGAGCCCCAGCTCCCCGTGCGTGCCCTCCGCTGCTCGATTGGGCGCCGGAGGAGCAATCCCGCGCCCTCCGCCGCGTCTGCTGCCGCCGGCGGCTAAACGCCGGCGCGTTAGCCCCGGTTGACCAGGGGATTTGACCTCCCCTGGGTCTATGACATGCGGGCCCAGCCCGACTAATTAATCTAGTTTAGGTTTAAACTTAATTAGTTTAACCTAGGTTAGTGCTAATTAAACTAGGTTAGTTTAGTTAGTCACTGACACACGGGTCCCACTGGTCAGGTTTGACCTGGACCGCGTCTGTTGACCAGATGACATCAGCATGATGCAAGGCTGACGCAGTAAATGCTTTCTGTATTTTAAATAAATCTAAATGATTTATTTATTTTCAGAAAATCCCCTAAACTTCCAAAAATCATAGAAATTCAACCGTAACTCCAAATGAAATAATTTATATATGAAAAATTATCATAAAAATGCAATCTATCCATCTGTACCATTTTCATGCATGACAAAATAAGTTATACCCGCTGTATAACTGAAAACATGTTAATGGCATTTAAGTAACCACATGTGGAGTTTGAATTTGAACCTTGGGTTCAAACCAACTTCACTTAATCTGGTTTCTAGTTGCATTTGCTCAAACACAAGCATATTGCCATGTCATGATCATGCATCATATTGTGCATTGCATTAATCGTGTGTTCTTTCTCTGTTGCCGGTGGTTGTCCCCTCTCGATAGACGTTGTACCGACGTTGTGATTGTTGACACTGATGAAGACCCAATGATATCTTCAGAAGTGCCAGGCAAGCAAAAACCCCTTGTTCATCCTGATACAATCCCACTCTCTCGCTCCTGCTCTCTTTTACTACATTAGGACAACAACGATTCAACTGTTACATGTTGCGGTAGTTGAACCCCTTTCCTCTGCATGACCTACCATTGCCACAGTAAATAGATGAAACCCACTAGCATGAGTAGGAGTTGTTTGAGCCCTGATGTGCCTACTCATTCATGCTTGTTTGTCATGCCTGCTATTGCATAGAGTTGTGTCAGGTCTGATTCATCGGGAATGAATCGGAGGTGTGTGAACATGTCCTACTATGTGTGAGCTAAGTGTGTGAACACGTTTTGGTAAAGGTAGCGGTGAGAGGCCATGTAGGAGTACATGGTGGGTTGTCTCATTGAAACCATCCTCAGGAACTGAGTTCTGTGTCTGTGATCCATGAACAGCTATTACCACTCATTGGGATCCTTAATTGACCCTCTCGGCTTCTTAATCACCCTAGTACTCTGTCCAGGAGTTGCAACTAGTTTCTGGTGTTTGTAGGTTATGTGTTGGTAGCCGTGCGTAGCACTGACCCTAGGGGTGGGCTATGATGCGGTAGATACACCATGGCACGGTGTACCGGGCACCCGTTTGGTGTCTCGGGAACCCTGTTCACATCGTTCGGGGCCGTATGTGGAAATCTTGGCCGGACTCCCTGCGGATGGAACCTGGATAGACGATAAACCTGGACTAGAGACTTGAGTGTTTAGGTAGGCCGTGGCTGACACCCTCGTTGGGCTTCCTCTTGAAGGTTGCCGAGTACATGTCGTGTAAACGACGGTAAGTGGTGGGAGCATGTGTGAAGAACTACACCCCTGCAGGGTTATCATTATCTATTTGAATAGACGGATTCCTCGGATATGGAAACTTGGACCCCTTGCACAGTTCATAGATAACTTGAAGTGGATACTCTAAAACTCGCAAGATAAGTGTGAGTGCTATGGATGGCCTTCTCGTAGGGAAACGAGAGCGGATCCATAGTGATGTATTGAATGGTGAATATGTGGACTCGTGTGCGCCACCTCAAAAGAGTTGCTTGCAGTCGTAGTTTAGGTTAGCCACTGAGTCAAAGCTGGCTTGCTGCAGTTAAACTCCACCACCCCCTTTATTGATACCGATGCATATGTAGATAGTTTTGATGTAAGTCTTGTTGGGTACATTTGTACTCACGTTAGCCTATTTTATGTTTTGCAGAGAGACGTCAGTCTCGCTAGTAGTTCCGTGTGGACTTCGACGTTTAGCTTGATACCTCAGCTACGATCTTGTCCCCTCGGCAGGATCTGGTAGATAGTCAGGCTTCTTAGCCTTTTTTATTTGTAGATGTCTGTACTCAGACATGTTAATCTTCCGCATGTGCTTTGATTTGTATGTTATAAGTGTTGGGTCATGAGACCCATGTTTGTAATATCTCGCTCCTCGAAGCCTAATGAATAAATGTTTGAGTCGTAGAGTCTTGTTGTGATGCCATGTTGTATTTACACATGTCGAGCATATTGTGTGTATGATTGAAATGCTTGGTATGTGTGGGATCCGACAATCTAGTTGTTTATCCTTGGCAGCCTCTCTTATGGGGAAATGTAGTCTTGTGCTTCCATGAGCCATAGTAGTCCGCTACAGCCCGGTTCACCGAAGTCCTGCTAGCCCAGCACTACCGCTCCGGAACACTTGACTGGCCGACATGTGTTTCACTTCGTTCTTGTGTCTGTCCCTTCGGGGAAATGTCACGCGGTGACGTCCGGAGCCCTGCCTAGGCTGCTACAGCCTGGGTTCCCGGAGTCCTGTTAGCCCAGTGCTACAGCCCGGATTCACACGCTGCTGACCGACATGTTCGATGTGATTCATGTATGCCTGTCCCCATAGGTTAGTGCCGCTTAGGGTTCATGAGTAGCCATGTCGGCCCGGGTTCTCTGTCATATGGATGCTAGCGACACTATCATATACGTGAGCCAAAAGGCGTAAATGGTCCCGGGCCATGGTAAGGCGATACCCGTGGGAATACCGTGCGTGAGGCCGCAAAGTGATATGAGGTGTTACTGGCTAGATCGATGTAACTTGGAATCGGGGTCCTGACATTGGTTGCGAGGTTCTTATTTGTTTGTGTAGGTACGAGGTGACTTGCGCGTGGTCTCCTACTGGATTGATACATTGGTTCTCAAAAACTGAGGGAAATACATACGCTGCTTTGCTGCATCACCCTTTCCTCTTCAAGGGAAAACTAACGCAGTGCTCAAGAGGTAGCAGCCAACCCAACAAACACCTTCGGAGATACCTGTAGAGCATATTTATAATCACTGAGTTACGTCGTGACGTTTGATAACACACAAGGTATTCCTCCGGTATTCGGGAGTTGCATAATCTCATAGTCAAAGGAATATGTATAAGTCATGAACAAAGCAATATCAATAAAACTTAATGATCATTATGCTAAGCTAACGGATGAGTCTTGTCCATCACATAATTCTCCTAATGATGTGATCCCGTTCATCAAATGGCAACACATGTCTATGGTTAGGTAACTTAACCATCTTTGATGTCACATCCCTAGATTTACCTTGACCTAAACCTGCTAGTCATGTGTGCATCATGTTTAAATTTCAATGAATTTGAAATGGGGACATGTGAAAGCCTTAGAAAACATTTCTAAAAATGACCAAGGTAAAAATTGCTTCGAATAGGTCCAAGAAAATGTTCATGTTTCTCTCTAAAAATATTGGCCAGAGGTAAAATTAAAACCAATATTTTTAAGAGCTCATAAATATTTATTTTGGACATTTGAGTTAACTCAATAGTTATTTGCATTGGAGTTATATTTGTTATATATTAAATATAACTCCAATAACTCTGAAAGTTTGTAAGTGGCTTTGAATACTTTTTAAAAAGGCCACATAGTAATTTTCATAAGTTTATGAAATGATTTGGTATTTAGATAAAATCAAAACCAATCACAGAAAATAGAAAACATAAATAAATAGAAAAACCAGAGAGAGAGAGAGAGAGAAAACCTACCTAGCGCCTACCTATGCGGCCTGCTGCTGAAGTGGCCCAACCCACCACCGTTTCCCCCTCTGTCGTCTTCCTCCCCGCGCTAGTCGGACACCGTGCGTGGCCAACGCGCACGAGCACGCGCCCGGCCACCTCCTGCCTGCTTACCGCTGCTGGAGGCGGCCCTGAGCACCATGCACCACCCTGGAACCCCCCCTCTCTCTCTCGCTCTCCTCTCGCTCCCTCGCTCTCCCCCTCTTGGCCAAAGCCGCCATGGGCACACCGCAGAGAACCACCGCGGCCAGCCACTCCCTCACTCCATCTCTGTGTCCCCGAGCTCCGTATCATCGCCAGCTTCATCCTCGCCGAGCCAAGCATCGCCGGACGCTCCCGAACACCCCCATCGATGTTGTCTTCCACCTCGGGCTACGACCACCACCGCCATCGATTTGCCGCACGCAGGACGTCCCCAAGCCCGCTGATCTTGTCTACGTGACTGCTGTGAGCTCACCGTATTTTCCCCCTAGTTACCTTCGTCGTTTGCGACGTCTAGCATCCATAACCGCCGTGGCCGAGCTTTCCTTGCCGCCGGCCATGTCGCCGTCGTCGTTGTAGCCACTACAGCTCGCGCCTGAGCACGTCACCGTGCTCAGCATGTCTGCAGGAGCACGAAACACCCCACCGCTCAACCCGCCGTGCACCACAACACCGATTCCGAGCTTGACCGAACCACGGCCGCCGCAAACCTCGTCGCCGACATTGATTCCGGCGACCTCCGCATCCAACTCCGTTGCCCCTTGATGCGGACGAGTAAGGGCTTTTCCATGATGGCCAAAGCGCATCAAATCACTGCCCGTAGCGCGTTCCCGTGCATTGCTGCCCCGTCGGTGTGCTTGCCGGCGTTCAACTCCGGCGTGCTGACGTGGCAACGTCATTAGCCACTAAAGACGCCACTAATTAACCCCCCTCTCCCTGACATATGGGCCCCATGCCCTAATTAACCCTGAGATTCATTCCTTGTTTAGTTTAATTAAACCAGCATGCCCCACATGTCAGTTTGACCCTGCCACGTCGATGTTGACCTGGCCCCACTGGTCAGCCTCTGTTACTGCCTTGTTACACTGACGCACGGGCCCCACAAGTCAGGTTTGACCTGGACCGCGCCTGTTGACTTGCTGACATCACACCGACGTCATGCTGATGCAATAAGTCATTTCTGGATTTAGTTTAAATTAGAATAACCAGGTAATTCCAGAAAATGATTTAAACTTCTAAAATTCACAGAAATTCAACCATAGCTCAGATTGAAATAATTTATATATGAAAAATTATCAGAAAAATCCAAAGAATCAGTTTGTGGCATTCTCATGCATGTTTGAGTAACCTAAAGCTACTGCATATGACAATTTGAATTAATGGCATTTGAAATGCATTATGTGGAGTTTGAATTTGAATCTTGCGTTCAAACCAACTCCATTTAAATCGTTGCTAGCTGCATTAGTTCAAGTCACATCATATTGCCATGTCACATCCATGCATCATATTGTTGCATTGCATTGATTGTGTTCCCTCTTGTTTGCCGGTATCTGTCCCCTCTCAGTGGACGTAGTTCTGACGATGAGTTCGATGACACCGATGAAGAGCTATACTATCTTCAGAAGTGCCAGGCAAGCAAAACCCCCTTGTTCATTCCGATACAATCCCACTCTCTCACTTCTGCTCTCTTTTACTGCATTAGGACAACAACGCTTCAACTGTTACATGCTGTGATAGTTGAACCCCTTTCCTCTGCATGACCTGTTATTGCCACAGTAAATTGATGAAACCCACTAGCATGAGTAGGAGTTGTTTGATCCCTGATGTGCCTACTCATCCATGTTTGTTTGTCATGCCTGCTACTGCTTAGAGTTGAGTCAGGTCTGATTCATCGGGGATGAATTGGAGGTGTGTGAACATGTCCTACTGTTCAGAGCTAAGTGTGTGAACACGATTTGGTAAAGGTATCAATGAGAGGCCATGTAGGAGTATATGGTGGGTTGTCTCATTGAAACCATCCTCAGGAACTGAGTTCTGTGTTTGTGATCCATGAATAGTTACTACCACACATTGGGTTCCGGTAACTCGACCCCTCTCGGCTTATTAATCGCCTCGATCTCTGTCCAGGAGTTGTAACTAGTTTCTGGTGTTTGTAGGATATGTGTCAGGTGCCGTGCGTAGAGCTGACCCTAGGGGTGGGCTATGATGCGGTAGAGACACGAGGCACAGTGTACCGGGACGCCCGTTTGGTGCCTCGGGAACCCTGCTCTCATCATTTGGGGCCGTGAGCGAAACCCCGGCCGGATCTCCTTGCGGATGGAACCCGAATAGGCGATAAACCTGGACTAGAGACTTGTGTGGTTAGTCAGGTCGCGGTCGACTCCCTCGCTAGGCTTCCGCTTGAAGGTTGCCGAGATACACGATGTGTACATGGTGGTAAGTGGCGAAAGCGTGTGTGAAGAAGTACACCCCTACAGGGTTATAAATGATCTATTCGAATAGCCGTGTCCGCGGTAAAGGACTTCTAGGTTGCATGTACAGTTCATAGACAAGTGAAAGTGGATACTCTAAAATGCGCAAGATAAGCATGAGTGCTATGGATGGCCTTCTCGTAGGGAGACGGGAGCGGATCCATAGTGGTGTATTGATTGGTGAATATGTGGACTCATGTGCGCCACCTCAAAAGAGTTACCAGCAGTCGTAGTACAAGATAGCCACCGAGTCAAAGCTGGCTTGCTGCAATTAAACTCCACCACCCCTGTGTTGATACTGATGCATATGTAGCTAGTTCTGATGTAAGTCTTGCTGGGTACATTTGTGCTCACGTTTGCTTATTTTATGTTTTGTAGAGAGACTTCAGTCTCACTTGTAGTTTCGCGTGGACTTCGACGTTTAGCTTGTTACCTCAGCTACAATCTTGTGGCCTCGGCAGGGTCTTGTAGATAGTCAGGCTTCTCTGCCTTTTTCATTTGTAGTTGTCTGTACCCAGACAAGTTAAGCTTCCGCATGTGGTTTTTGCTTGTATGACTTGAATGCTGGGTCATCAGACCCATGTTTGTAATATCTGGCTCCTCAGAGTCTAATGAATAAATACTTGAGTCATAGAGTTATGTTGTGATGCCATGTTGTATTTGCACATATCGAGCATATTGTGTGTATGTTATTGAAATTCTTGGTATGTGTGGGATCCGACAACCTAGTTGTTTATCCTTGGTAGCCTCTCTTATGGGGAAATGTCCCCTGTTGTTTCCACTGAGCCATGGTAGCTTGCTACTGCTCCGGAACACTTAGGCTGGCCGGCATGTGTCCTTCTTCGTTCCTGTGTCTGTCCCTTCGGGGAAATGTCATGCGGTGTCTACCGGAGTCCTGTTAGCCCAGCTGCTACATCCTGGATCCACTCGCTGATGACCGACACATTCGTTGCTGGGTCATGTATGCCTGTCCCTATAAGTTAGTTCCACTTTGGGTTTATGACTAGTCATGTCGGCCCGAGTTCTTTGTCATATGGATGCTAGCGACACTATCATATACGTGAGCCAAAAGGCACAAACGGTCCCGGGCTAGGTAAGGTGGCACCTGTGGGAATACCGTGCGTAGGCCGCAAAGTGATATGATGTGTTACATGCTAGAAATGCTTTAGTTATATAAGGGAATTGGTTGTGGAAGGGAACATAAGGCTCTTTTTACTCCTTTACCTTATGCCCTTCTGATCTGAGTCATCCTCTTCTCTTCTACGTGGATTAAGAACTAGGCTTCTCATCTTCTATTAGGATCACATGTTACTAATCTGTAAACTTATAGGATTGATAAGTTTCAAGCCCCAGTTCAGTTCCTAATACTTCCGTATGTTCATAGCTGGCCTCAGAACCTTGATATTGTGATGTTGAGTGGTCATGCCACTATTTTGCAAGATGTCTCAAATCTTTTTGAGTAGTTACAACCATTATACTGTTCGAGTCATCCCAGGTTTCAAAATAGTATGATGCATTTGCAACTCCCTTCTTTCCGTTCCTAATGTTTCTTTGGGCCAGTTTAACCACACTAATCAGTGAGTTGAGGTACTCTGTTGCCTCGACATATATGTTGTTGGAGCTATTATTATGACCCTAGGTGTTTTAGAGAGTCACCCTGTAATCTAGCCATGTTTTGTGTTCCTAGTGTGATGATTCTGGCCATCATTCTCGAAAGCATCCCGTGATGTTAATAGTTAGTAAGTATTCCATTCCTGGGTCCTTGAACCCAAGATTCACTCCACTTACCTCGTGTTGATAGTGTTGCTCGTACCTTTAGGATATTAGTAACCTTGCGATAGTCCTCGAGGTTTGTGGTATTTCCTTCTTCCAAATACCATGAACTACTTATGGCAGAAGTTCCTTGTTGAACCGAAAGACCACGGCCAGAGTGCTCTTGATGAGTTCTCGATTCTATGTTGTGACTATGCCAGTTCTACCTTTCTGCATGGGTTATCCGGAAGAAATATGTTGAACTCGTTCAACATGTTAATCTATGCATCCACAACTTAGAAAACCATATGTTCCTTTGAGTTGTTCCTCTTTAGTTGTGTTCTGATCTCCGTCTATCAAGTGTTAGTTACGAGTAGTAGTGCAGTCGTGTTCATAGATGCCTATTATTCCTGTGGTCCGTTAAGCTATTCTATTTCGGAATGACTAGGAGAAACAAACTTCATTACCTTATCCATATCTAGGATTGGGTCAAAGCAGTTGTATTCCACAGATCAAAATGCCAATCCAGCTTTTGTTCTATTCTACCTTGGGGTATTACCATCTTTATGTCAAGAATGTCATTGGAATTGCACCACCTCCTATGAACTCTTGATACAGTGATACCTCTCGCCATCATCGTTCATTCCTCGGTCTCCATGTTATTGTAACCAGAATACCGACAAGTGAATTGTGATGTGTGAAATCAATACTCCTAGCAACTTCGTTGCTTGGTAGTTAATGGACGATAATTCCATTCTTAGTGTGTTGGTTACTGAACCATCATTCTAAGATTGATCGTGCTACCTACTCCATTTTCCCTGGTGCACTCCTCGATCAATGAGATATGATTGTGTCAATCCATCACTCTCTTGGTCACATCGTCTTGCCCTGAAAAGCAAGATTGTTCTCGAGCTTAGTAACATATCGGTGGTTCGTGATTTTCCGAATATCTTCTCAGAAGTGTTACCAGGTTGTCACCTAACTGCTATGTTGAGTTCGTGATCAAGTTGGTTTCTTGTAGCCACCCCTTTCTCCAAGAATCTGTGTTGGATACCCCTGAGCTAGTCGGTTAAGCTAAACAACAACTTGGAGAGTTGGAAGATAAAAGCTTGCCTTACTTAGTTCATGCTAAAAGGATATCTTTTGAGTGTGTGTGTTGAAGAAAGATGATATCTTCATCGATTGTTCATCATGATCAGTTATTGGATCTATTGTCTTGTCCAAACTTTGATTTGAGTGTGGGCTATATCGTCAAATCAACTCAGAACCAATGATATTTGTAATTTTGTCTTACTCATGGATATTTCCTCGAGCATACATCATTATATCTTTTGGGTCTGACCAACACTATAATTTTGTTCACATAGTTGTGGAATTCCATCTCCATTGGAATTTTGATAAATTGTTGTTGAGCCCATTGGCAACATTCTTATCTTCTCCACAACTCGTGTTGAACATTGAAGCTAGCATTGGAAACTTTGTAAGCATTGCCTTCATGTTCCGTTCATGAGGTATACGTTTGGATGAAAGGAGGGACTTCCTCTAATTCACGTGCACTTGATGTAAGTTGCCACCGCGAATTCGAGAAAGCTTGTTTTTTCTTCCTCTGGAATCATCCCAAGTTAGTCACGCATATGTGCGAAGTACTCTATGGTTTGACAGGTTGGCCGCCTCCACTCTATATGTGTTTCCTAGCACACCAAGCCACTGATTGATTTGTTCAAGGAAAAGAAGTTCTTAAGTGCTAATCCTTAAGGACCCAAAGGTACATGCGCAGGACTTCGCTCTCTGCAATGATGGTTCCCAATCAGAACTCGGTAGTGTTTCGTTGTAAGACTACTATGTGGTCATGCTTGTCTTGGACAACGTGTTCACATGTATGTAGCAGAACCAGCTCATGTTTTGGAGCTTGCTATCGTAGTTCACCCCCAGAGAATCTCGCAACGCCATCTCGTCGATTTATGTTGCAAACTTTCATTTTTCTTTCTAGACTTGATGAGTCCGGAATATCCTGACACCAACCAGATCTGAATCTCGGCAGATATGATGGTTGGGACGTTCCCAAGAATTATAATGTTGGTCTTTTGAACCGTTAAGTGGATGTCATCGCCAACACACTTATTAAAGGAAATATGCCCTAGAGGCAATCATAAAGTTATTATTTATTTCCTTATATCATGATAAATGTTTATTATTCATGTTAGAATTGTATTAACTGGAAACATGATACATGTGTGAATACATAGACAAACAAAATGTCACTAGTATGCCTCTACTTGACTAGCGCGTTGATCAAAAATGGTTATGTTTCCTGACCATAGACAAAGAGTTGTCATTTGATTAACGGGGTCACATCATTAGGAGAATGATGTGATTGACATGACCCATTTCGTTAGCTTAGCACTTGATCGTTTAGTTTGTTGCTATTGCTTTCTTCATGACTTATACATGTTCCTATGACTATGAGATTATGCAACTCCCATTTATCGGAGGAACACTTTGTGTGCTACCAGACGTCACAACGTAACTGGGTGATTATAAATGTGCTCTACAGGTGTCTCCGAAGGTACTTGTCGGGTTGGCGTATTTCGAGATTAGGATTTGTCACTCCCATTGTCGGAGAGGTATCTCTGGGCCCACTCGGTAATACACATCACTTAAGCCTTGCAAGCATTGCAACCAATGAGTTGGTTGCGGGATGATGTGTTACGGAACGATTAAAGAGACTTGCCGGTAACGAGATTGAACTAGGTATTGAGATACTGACGATCGAATCTCGGGCAAGTAACATACCGATGACAAAGGGAACAACGTATGTTCTTATGCGGTCCGACCGATAAAGTTCTTCGTAGAATATGTCGGAGCCAATATGTGCATCCAGGTTCCGCTATTGGTTATTGACCAAAGAGGTGTCTCGGTCATGTCTACATAGTTCTCGAACCCGTAGGGTCCGCACGCTTAACGTTCATTGACGATATAGTACTATATGAGTTATGTATGTTGGTGACCGAATGTTGTTCGGAGTCCAGGATGAGATCACGGACATGACGAGGAACTCCAAAATGGTCCGGAGATAAAGTTTGATATATGGGATAATAGTGTTTGGTCACCGGAAGGGGTTCCGAATGTTTCCCGAAATGTTTGGGTACGAGAACACTTTATTTGGGCCAAAGGGGAAAGCCCACAAGGTTTTTGGAAAGCGCAAAAGGAAGTTTTGCGGAGTCCAGGGGCCAGACGCCAGGGTCCCTGGCATCTAGCTGGGTCTCGATGCTGGGAACCCTGGCGTCTGGCCCTGGAGTCCGAGAAGGACTCTTGCCTTTTGGGTGAAACCGACTTTGTGGAGGCTTTTACTCCAAGTTTCGACCCCAAGGCTCAACATATAAATAGAGGGGCAGGGCTAGCACCCAGGACACATCAAGAAACACCAAGCCGTGTGCCAGCTACCCCGTCCGCTCTAGTTTATCCTCCGTCATAGTTTTCATAGTGCATAGGCGAAGCCCTGCGGAGATTGTTCTTCACCAACATCGTCACCACGCCATCGTGCTGCCAGAACTCATCTACTACTTCACCCCTCTTGCTGGATTGAGAAGGCGAGGACGTCATCGAGCTGAATGTGTGCTGAACGCGAAGGTGCTGTACGTTCGGTACTTGATCGGGAAAGATCGTGAAGGTGTACGACTACATCAACCGCGTTGATAAATGCTTCCGCTTACGGTCTACGAGGGTACGTAGACAACATTCTCCCCTCTCGTTGCTATGCATCACCATGATCCTGCGTGTGCGTAGGAATTTTTTGAAATTACTACGTTCCCCAACAGTGGCATGTGAGCCAGGTTTTATGCGTAGATGTCATATGCATGAGTGGAACACAAGTGAGTTGTGGGCGATACAAGTCATACTTCTTACCAGCATGTCATACTTTGGTTTGGCGGTATTGTTGGATGAAGCGGCCGGACCAACATTACGCGTACGCTTACGCAAGACTGGTTCTACCGACGTGCTTTGCACACAGGTGGCTGTCGGGTGTCAGTTTCTCCAACTTTAGTTGAACCGGGTGTGGCTACGCCCGGTCCTTGAGAAGGTTAAAACAACACTAACTTGACGAACTATCATTGTGGTTTTGATGCGTAGGTAAGAACGGTTCTGGCTCAGCCCGTAGCAGCCACGTAAAACTTGCAACAACAAAGTAGAGGACGTCTAACTTGTTTTTGCAGGGCATGATGTGATGTGATATGGTCAAGGCATGATGCTATATTTTATTGTATGAGATGATCATGTTTTGTAACCGAGTTATCGGCAATTGGCAGGAGCCATATGGTTGTCGCTTTATTGTATGCAATGCAAACGCCCTGTAATGCTTTACTTTATCACTAATCGGTAGCGATAGTCGTAGAAGCATAAGTTGGCGATACGACAACGATGCTACGATGGAGATTAAGGTGTCGCGCCGGTGACAATTGTGATCATGACGGTGCTTCAGAGATGGAGATCACAAGCACAAGATGATGATGGCCATATCATATCACTTATATTGATTGCATGTGATGTTTATCTTTTATGCATCTTATCTTGCTTTGATTGATGGTAGCATTATAAGATGATCTCACTAAATTATCAAGGTATAAGTGTTCTCCCTGAGTATGCACCATTGCAAAAGTTCTTCGTGCTGAGACACCACGTGATGATCGGGTGTGATAGGCTCTACATTCAAATACAACGGGTGCAAAACAGTTGCACACGCGGAATACTCCGGTTAAACTTGACGAGCTGAGTATATAACAGATATGGCCTCGGAACACTGAGACCGAAAGGTCGAGCGTGAATCATATAGTAGATATGATCAACATAGTGATGTTCACCATTGAAACTACTCCATCTCACGTGATGATCGGACATGGTTTAGTTGATATGGATCATGTGATCACTTAGAGGATTAGAGGGATGTCTATCTAAGGGGGAGTTCTTAAGTAATATGATTAATTGAACTTAAATTTATCATGAACTTAGTACCTGATAGTATCTTGTTTGTCTATGTTGATTGTAGATAGAAGGCCCATGCTGTTGTTCCATTGAATTTTAATGCGTTCCTTGAGAAAGCAAAGTTGAAAGATGATGGTAGCAATTACACGGACTAGGTCCATAACTTGAGGATTATCCTCATTGCTGCACATAAGAATTACGTCCTGGAAGCACCGCTGGGTGCCAGGCCTACTGCAGATGCTACTGACAATGTTAAGAATGTTTGACAGAGTAAAGCTGATGACTACTCGATAGTTCAGTGTGCCATGCTTTACGGCTTAGAACCGAGACTTCAACAACGTTTTGAACGTCATGGAGCATATGAGATGTTCCAGGAGTTGAAGTTAATATTTCAAGCAAATGCCCAGATTGAGAGATATGAAGTCTCCAATAAGTTCTATAGCTGCAAGATGGAGGAGAATATTCTGTCAGTGAACATATACTCAAAATGTCTGGGTATCATAATCGCTTGACTCAACTGGGAGTTAATCTTCCTATTGATAGTGTCATTGACAGAGTTCTTCAATCACTGCCACCAAGCTACAAGAGCTTCGTGATGAACTATAACATGCAAGGGATGGATAAGACGATTCCCGAGCTCTTCGCAATGCTAAAGGCTCTGGAGGTAGAAATCAAGAAGGAGCATCAAGTTGATGGTCAATAAGACCACCAGTTTCAAGAAAAAGGGCAAAGGGAAGAAGAAGGGAAACTTCAAGAAGAACGGCAAACAAGTTGCTGCTAAAGAGAAGAAACCCAAGTCTGGACCTAAGCCTGAGACTAAGTGCTTCTACTGCAAGCAGACTGGTCACTGGAAGAGGAACTACCACAAGTATTTGGCGGATAAGAAGGATGACAAGGTGAACAAAGGTATATGTGATATACATGTTATTGATATGTACCTTACTAATGCTCGCAGTAGCACGTGGGTATTTGATACTGGTTCTGTTGCTAATATTTGCAACTCAAAACAGGGGCTACGGATTAAGCGAAGATTGGCTAAGGACAAGGTGACGATGCGCGTGGGAAATGGCTCCAAAGTCGATGTGATCGCAGTCGGCACGCTACCTCTACATCTACCTTCGGGATTAGTTTTAGACCTGAATAATTGTTATTTGGTGCCAGCATTGAGCATGAACATTATATCTGGATCTTTTTTGATGCGAGATGGTTATTCATTTAAATCAGAGAATAATGGTTGTTCTATTTATATGAGTAATATCTTTTACGGTCATGCACCCTTGAAGAGTGGTCTATTCTTATTGAATCTTGATAGTAATGATACACATATTCATAATATTGAAGCCAAAAGATGCAGAGTTGATAATGATAGTGCAACTTATTTGTGGCACTGCCGTTTAGGTCATATCGGTATAAAGCACATGAACAAACTCCATACTGATGGGCTTTTGGAACCACTTGATTATGAATCACTTGTTACTTGCGAACCGTGCCTCATGGGCAAGATGACTAAAATGCCGTTCTCCGGAACTATGGAGCGAGCAACAGATTTGTTGGAAATCATACATACAGATGTGTGTGGTCCGATGAATATTGAGGCTCGCGACGGGTATCGTTATTTTCTCACCTTCACAGATGATTTAAGCAGATATGGGTATATCTACTTAATGAAACATAAGTCTGAAACATTTGAAAAGTTCAAAGAATTTCAGAGTGAAGTTGAAAATCATTGTAACAAGAAAATAAAGTTTATACGATCTGATCGTGGAGGAGAATATTTGAGTTATGAGTTTGTTCTTCATTTGAAACAATGCGGAATAGTTTAGCAACTCACGCCACCCGGAACACCACAGCGTAATGGTGTGTCCGAACGTCGTAATCATACTTTACTAGATATGGTGCGATCTATGATGTCTCTTACTGATTTACCGCTATCATTTTGGGGTTATGCTCTAGAGACAGCTGCATTCACGTTAAATAGGGCACCATCAAAATCCGTTGAGACGACGCCTTATGAACTATGGTTTGGCAAGAAACCAAAGTTGCCGTTTCTTAAAGTTTGGGGCTGCGATGCTTAAAAAGCTTCAACCTGATAAGCTCGAACCCAAATCGGAGAAATGTGTCTTCATAGGAAACCAAAAGACACTGTTGGGTACACCTTCTATCACAAATCTGAAGGCAAGACTTTTGTTGCTAAATTTGGAATCTTTCTAGAGAAGGAGTTTCTCTCGAAAGAAGTGAGTGGGAGGGAAGTAGAACTTGATGAGGTAACTGTACCTGCTCCCTTATTGGAAAGTAGTTCATCACAGAAACCGGTTCCTGTGACACCTAGACCAATTAGTGAGGAAGTTAATGATGATGGTCATGAAACTTCAGATCAAGTTGTTACTGAACCTCGTAGGTCAACCAGATTGAGATCCGCACTAGAGTGGTATGGTAATCCTGTTCTGGAGGTTATGTTGCTAGACCATGACGAACCTACGAACTATGAAGAAGCGATGGTGAGCCTAGATTCCGCAAAATGGCTTGAAGCCACGAAATCTGAGATGGGATCCATGTATGAGAACAAAGTGTGGACTTTGGTTGACTTGCCCGTTGATCGGAAAGCCATCGAGAATAAATGGATCTTCAAGAAGAAGACTGACGCTGATGGTAATGTTACTGTCTATAAAGCTCGACTTGTTGCAAAAGGTTTTCGACAAGTTCAAGGGATTGATTACGATGAGACCTTCTCACCCGTAGCGATGCTAAAGTCTGTTCGAATTATGTTAGCAATTTCCACATTTTATGATTATGAAATTTGGCAAGTGGATGTCAAAACTGCATTCCTGAATGGATTTCTGGAAGAAGAGTTGTATATGATGCAACCGGAAGGTTTTGTCGATCCAAAGGGAGCTAACAAAGTGTGCAAGCTCCAGCGATCCATTTATGGACTGGTGCAAGCCTCTCGGAGTTGGAATAAACGTTTTGATAGTGTGATCAAAGCATATGGTTTTATACAGACTTTTGGAGAAGCTTGTATTTACAAGAAAGTGAGTGGGAGCTCTATAGCATTTCTAATTTTATATGTGGATGCCATATTGTTGATTGGAAATGATGTAGAATTTCCGGATAGCATAAAAGGATATTTGAATAAAAGTTTTTCAATGAAAGACCTCGGTGAAGCTGCTTATATATTGGGCATCAAGATCTATAGAGATAGATCGAGACGCTTAATTGGACTTTCACAAAGCACATACCTTGACAAAGTTTTGAAGAAGTTCAAAATGGATCAAGCAAAGAAAGGGTTCTTGCCTGTGTTACAAGGTGTGAAGTTGAGTAAGACTCAATGCCTGACCACTGCAGAAGATAGAGAGAAATTGAAAGATGTTCCCTATGCTTCAGCCATAGGCTCTATCATGTATGCAATGCTGTGTACCAGACTTGATGTGTGCCTTGCTATTAGTTTAGCAGGGAGGTCCCAAAGTAATCTAGGAGTGGATCACTGGACAGCGGTCAAGAACATCCTGAAATACCTGAAAAGGATGAAGGATATGTTTCTTGTTTATGGAGGTGACAAAGAGGTCGTCGTAAATGGGTACGTCGATGCAAGCGTTGACATTGATCTGGACGATTCTAAATCGCAAACCGGATACGTGCTTTTATTACACAGTGGAGCTATCAGTTGGTGCAGTTCTAAACAAAGCGTCGTAGCGGGATCTACATGTGAAGCAGAGTACATAGCTACTTTAGAAGCAGCAAATGAAGGAGTCTGGATGAAGGAGTTCATGTCCGATCTAGGTGTCATACCTAGTGCATCGGGTCTAATGAAAATCTTTTGTGACAATACTGGTGCAATTGCTTTGTCAAAGGAATCCAGATTTCACAAGAGAACCAAGCACATCAAGAGACGCTTCAACTCCATCCGGGACCAAGTCCAGGTGGGAGACATAGAGATTTGCAAGATACATACGGATCTGAATGTTGCAGACCCGTTGACTAAGACTCTTCCACGAGCAAAACATGATCAACACTAAGGCTCCATGGGTGTTAGAATCATTACTGTGTAATCTAGATTATTGACTCTAGTGCAAGTGGGAGACTGAAGGAAATATGCCCTAGAGGAAATAATAAAGTTATTATTTATTTCCTTATATCATGATAAATGTTTATTATTCATGCTAGAATTGTATTAACCAGAAACATGATACATGTGTGAATACATAGACAAACAGAATGTCACTAGTATGCCTCTACTTGACTAGCTCATTGATCAAAGATGGTTATGTTTCCTGACCATAGAGAAAGAGTTGTCATTTGATTAACAGGGTCACATCATTAGGAGAATGATGTGATTGACTTGACCCATTTCGTTAGCATAGCACTTGATCGTTTAGTTTGTTGCTGTTGCTTTCTTCATGACTTATACATGTTCCTACGACTATGAGATTATGCAACTCCCATTTACCGGAGGAACACTTTGTGTGCTACCAAATGTCACAACGTAACCGGGTGATTATAAAGGTGCTCTACATGTGTCTCCGAAGGTACTTGTTAGGTTGGTGTATTTCAAGATTAGGATTTGTCACTCCGATTGTCGGAGAGGTATCTCTGGGCCCACTCGGTAATACACATCACTTAAGCCTTGCAAGCATTGCAACTAATGAGTTGGTTGCGGGATGATGTGTTACGGAACGAGTAAAGAGACTTGTCGGTAATGAGATTGAACTAGGTATTGAGATACCGACGATCGAATCTCGGGCAAGTAACATACCGATGACAAAGGGAACAACGTATGTTGTTATGCTGTCCGACCGATAAAGATCTTCTTAGAATATGTAGGAGCCAATATGGGCATCTAGGTTCCGCTATTGGTTATTGACTAGAGAGGTGTCTCAGTCATGTCTACATAGTTCTCGAACCCGTAGGGTCCGCACGCTTAACGTTCGTTGACGATATAGTACTATATGAGTTATGTATGTTGGTGGCCGAATGTTGTTCGGAGTCCGGGATGAGATCACGGACATGACGAGGAACTCCGGAATGGTCCGGAGATAAAGTTTGATATATGGGATAATAGTGTTTGGTCACCGGAAGGGTTTCGGAATTCACCGGAAGGGGTTCCGGTTGTTTCCCGAAATGTTTGGGTACGAGAATACTTTATTTGGGCCAAAGGGGAAAGCCCACAAGGTTTTTGGAAAGCGCAAAAGAAAGTTTTGCAGAGTCCAGGGGCCAGACGCCAGGGTCCCTGGTGTTTGGGTCCAGACGTAGGGAACCCTGGCGTCTGGCCCTGGAGTCCAAGACTCTTGCCTTTCGGGTGAAACCGACTTTGTGGAGGCTTTTACTCCAAGTTTCGACCCCAAGGCTCAACATATAAATAGAGGGGCAGGGCTAGCACCCAAGACACATCAAGAAACACCAAGCCATGTGCCGGCTACCCCATCCCCTCTAGTTTATCCTCTGTCATAGTTTTCGTAGTGCTTAGGTGAAGCCATGCGGAGATTGTTCTTCACCAACACCGTCACCACGCCGTCGTGCTGCCGGAACTCATCTACTACTTCCCCTCTCTTGCTGGATCGAGAAGGCGAGGACGTCATCGAGCCGAACGTATGCTGAACGCAGAGGTGCCGTATGTTCGGTACTTGATCGGGACGGATCGTGAAGGTGTACGACTACATCAACCGCGTTTGATAAACGCTTCCGCTTACGGTCTACGAGGGTACATAGACAACATTCTCCCCTCTCGTTGCTATGCATCACCATGATCCTGCGTGTGCGTAGGAATTTTTTTGAAATTACTACGTTCCCCAACACTTATCCGGGAGATCCCTTATTGTAGTATCTTGAGTCAGCGGTTTGACCATTCTTCCTTGAGGAGTTGGTATGACTCTGTACATAAGTTGTTCCTTATGGGTTCCTTGAGATCCCGAAGTCAGACCTTTAGTTGATGTTCGAGATACCGAATGTTATTGGGTTAAGCTGGTACATCAAGGAGAACATTAGAAGCGGAGTGCTAAATGTCTCTCGATCAGACATCTAAATCTCGTTTCCTTGGCATCGCTAAGGTGAAATCTGAGAATGTGTTGTCTTCCTTTGCATCTGCAATCATCCATCAATATTCATCATGGTAGTACGATGTGTTGCCAGGATCCTCAACACGGATGTTGGTAAGACCCTGATGAGTAAGGAAATTCTCAAGTTCTTGAGAGCACGCTCAGTCACTGGGTTATATCCTCGGCATCATCTGGAATGTACTTTCTGTTTGCTGAGTTATCTTATAATTCTAGTTTTCTTTCCAAGCCGAGTACGCTATTTCTCTGAATTCTTTCAAACGATCGTTTGTGATATTCCTTGGGCTGGTTTAGAGAGTTTCAATGATTTCTAGATCAAAAGTAATTCTTTTCGCCACTTAAGGGAATAATTCTACGAGTAACCTTCCCTAAGGTACCCCGTTATGGAATCATGGCAATTACTTCCTCATTACTTTGAAAACTATGCACCATCTTACTTAAGTGTGGAGTTCTTGCCTACCAAATTGAACCTTCGTCATCTACTAACTTTCCTCGTTCCAGATATGTTTTTGTGTCTCAGCTCGAGAGATGTTTTACGTCTCAATCCATGAGTTGA
The DNA here is from genome assembly GCF_018294505.1 of Triticum aestivum. NCBI lineage: Eukaryota > Viridiplantae > Streptophyta > Magnoliopsida > Poales > Poaceae > Triticum > Triticum aestivum. The sequence continues at coordinate 597,311,064 of NC_057812.1, forward strand.
TCCAGAGTTGCTCAATCTTCGTGAAGATCGATTCTTGTAGAATTTTCCTCTCTCTTTTGTCGTGTTGGATGAAGATCTCGAAAGCAACAACGTCAAAATCAATTTGAAGCAATGAATCAACATCTTCGATGAGGGAAATTGGATCATGAAGACCGTGTTAGCTTTGTGTCCCCTTTGTCTACTTACCTCACATCTTGAATCTCGGGACGAGATTCTTATTTAGTGGGGGTGAGTTGTCACATCCCTAGCTTTACCTCGACCTAGACCTGCTAGTCATGTGTGCATCATGTTTAAATTTCAATGAATTTGAAATGGGGACATGTGAAAGCCTCAGAAAACATTTCAGAAAATGACCAAGATAAAAATTGCTTCAAATAGGTCCAAGAAAATGTTCATGTTTCTCTCTAAAAATATTGGCCAGAGGTAAAATTAAAACCAATATTTTTAAGAGCTCATAAATATTTATTTTGGACATTTGAGTTAACTCAATAATTATTTGCATTGGAGTTATATTTGTTATATATTAAATATAACTCCAATAAATCTAAAAGTTTGTAAGTGGTTTGAATACTTTTTAAAAAGGCCACATAGTAATTTTCAGAAGTTTATGAAATGATTTGGTATTTATATAAAATCGAAACCAATCACAGAAAATAGAAAACATAAATAAATAGAAAAACCAGAGAGAGAGAGAGAAAACCTACCTGGCGCCTACCTGTGCGGCCTGCTGCTGAAGTGGCCCAACCCACCACCGCTTCCCCTTCTATCATCTTCCTCCCCGCGCCAGTCGGACACCGCGCGTGGCCGACACGCGCGAGCACTCGCCCGGCCACCTCCTGCACTACAAAAAAAAGACACATCCATGACATTTTGGGCCGAACGAATTTTTTTTCTGTCATACATATGACACTTCTATGACGATAATTGTGACAAAACCCGGTATCATCATAGATGTGGTGGGCTCCTACTTCTATGACAAAAAATCATGAGAGAAAATAGGCTTTTCGTCCTGGGCGGGACGGAGACGCAGCTGCATGACATTCTTTGGGCCGTCCATGACGGAAAAAACCGTGGTAGAAGCGAGGGGGAGGAAAATTTCGAGGAGTTCCCGGTTACGGTGGGAGGTCGAGGGCCGAGCGATGCACGTTTCTCTCGTACACGTACACGCGTGTGTGCGAGGCGTTGGCTCTAACTGAACCCGAGCGAGGCGTTGGGCTCTAACTGAACCCGAGCGATAGCACTGTAGGCTACGCGTTACTGAACCCGAGCGATTGATCGATGGCTGTTAACTGAACCCGATCGAGCGATTCCTTCGCTACTACTGCTAACTAAAGTCGATCGATGCTGCCTCTGGATGAATAGTGAGCATTGCAGGGGGGTTTGGATGAACAGTTCTCGGTGGGGGTGGATGAACAGGACCCCGTGGTGTTGCCTCTGGATGAACAGGACCCCGATCGATCGAGCCGGTAGGGGCTGGATGAACAGGACCCCGTGGAGGGCTGGATGAATAGGACCACCCCGTGGAGGGCAGGATGAATAGTAGAAGGTGGAGGGCAGGAGGAACAGTAGCCCGTGGAGGGGTGGTTGAACAGGAGCCCGTGGAGAGGGCTGGTTGAACAGTAGCCGGTGGAGTAGCGCGCGGTGGAGGCTGGATGAATAGGAGCCCGTGGATGAACAGTCGTAGGTGGAGGCTGGAGGAGGTCGACGGTGGATGAACAGTAGCTCGTGGAGGCTGGAGGGGGTCGATGGTGGAGATGAACAGTATCCCGTGGAGTCCCGTTTTGCGGTACGCCACACCCCTCCCGATGAACAGGACCCCCGTTTCGACCGTAGCGCTCCAACACAAGACCATTTCCTCCGTTTTGCGGTACGCCACACCCCTCCCGATGAACAGGACCCCCGTTTCGACCGTAGGAGGTCCGTTTCCTCCATTTTGCGGTACGCCAGACCCCTCCCGATCAACAGGACCCCGTTCCGAACGTAGGAGGTCCGTTTCCTCCATTGTGCGGTACGCCAGGCCTCGTTTCCATCGCCTGTTCCATCCAAGCCCTCCCGATGAACACGACCACACATTCCGTTCCGATCCAGCCGGTTGGCTCCCACGCGTTCCGTTGCCTCCCGATGAACACGATGCATTCCGTTGCCTCCCCATGAAGACGACACATTCCGTTGCCTCCCCGTGAACACGACGCATTCTGTTGCCTCCCCATGAACACGATGACGATGCTGTTTCTCCGTTCCGACCCAGCCATGTACACGAGCCCTCGCCGTACGTATGCGTGAGTAGGCGTTTGTGACCCCGCCCGTATGTACACATACGTGGCCGTATTTTCTTTCTTGCACCCTGGCCACTGCACGTACGTGTACATGCTACGTGCGTGCCTCTACTACGACACATGCGCGCCTCTACATCGACCAGTATGTACGTACACATTCGCGACCAGAATGACAACGCTACGTACGCTTCGACCAGGTGGGTCCCGACTGTCAGGCAATTCCTTGCCTGCGAAGATGTAGCTGGTGGGTCCCAGCAGTCAGGGGGCGAATCATTTTTTTTACCCGGACGCACTTCCTTGCGTGCGAAGATGTAGCTGGTGGGTCCCAGCTGTTAGGGGGAAACATTTTTTTCGTGAAATACAGTGGCCCGTCCGGTGGTTCCCAGCTGTCAGGTGGAGGAATCATTATTTTCCGCGTAATAAGGAGGCACTTCCTTGCTGCGGCCGTGGACCTAGCTGTCAGCCTCTCCACGTACAGTCCACGTCCGATCGAAGTCGTTCCTTCACCACGTTGACCACGCCGCGTCGAGAGCACCAGGGCGGTGGACAACGGCGAGGCCTAGGAAGGGGACGACACAGAGGCAGGGAAGACTCGGCAGTTGTTTCCCACGCGAAGGGGAGTACGACTGTACGAGGGTTTACTGGTTCGTCTGCCGTCGCCCGAGAATAACAGCAGGTGTGGGTGAGTAGAGGGATGGCTAGACCAGTGATGGGAGTACGGTCGGGCGATGAGGCCTGCGCTGCAGCACAGCCGGCCGCGAGAAGGAGGGAGCAGGCATTCCCGCCGGCGCTTGTTTGAGCGGCTGGAGCAGGAAGAGCAGAGATTGAAGAAGCACGACAACCGTTGGATGGACATCCAACAGTCAGTGCTTGTGTGTCAACCTTTTTTTAGGAAAGCCTCAAATTTGTGGAAAACAACATACAACCCATCTGCCATTATTTCTAATAATTTACAGCCCATTTGCTAATTCTTAAGGTTTTTTTGGAGCCCATATTCTTTTTGTTAGCATTACAACCCATATTGTGGCAACGATTAAAAAATTATATGAAATTTTGCATATTTTGGTGCGGTCCGAACTGTTTTTAATCCCGAAATTTTGACTCACATTCAAACTAATTTTAAAAATAAATGTATATCAATATAAAATCCAACAAATTCTCCACGCATAAAAATTAATGTAATTTAAAATCTTGAAATGAAAAAAAAGATATTTGAAACTAATTGCCGGTTTGATGTGTTTTAAAAATGTACAACTCATTTCTCATTACTGATGGGCCATTTTCTCGGCCACCCGAATGAAAGCTCTCCTCGTCTTGAAAGATTTGCAGCCCAACAGGCCTGACAAAGCGACTTACTTGGCAAATCACAAAAAAACTGGGCTGTGGCCGTGGACCCAGCTGTCAGCCTCTCCAGTACAGTACTCTTCCGATGGAAGTCATTCCTTGACCATGTTGACCACGCCGCGTGGAGAGCACCACGGCGGTGGACGATGGCAAGGCCTAGGAAGGGGACGACGCGACAGTGGAAGCCCGCGCGGAGAGGACTACGAGGGTTCACTCGTTCGACTGCGGTGTGAGGCTGCCGTCGCCGCAGGGCCTGGCCAGCGGTGGGAATAGTAGGGGGCGGTGAGGCCTCTGCGGCAGCACAGCCGACCACAGGAGGCAGGAGCATGCGACACGACCGGCGCTGCTTTGGGCGGCTGGAGCAAGAAGACCAGAGGTTTAAGAAGCACTACGGCCGTTGGATGGACATCGTACGGTCACAGGAGCTAGAATCGTTCATATTGACTAAGTTGACAAAGCCCTTCGTCCCCGTCAACTTAGTAGGCCCACAAGTCGGCCTCCCAGCAAGGTGGGTCCCAGCTAGCCGGGGGAGTATTCATTTTTTTGTGCGTAATAAGGAGGCACTTCCGGCGGGTCCGAGCTGACAGCGGGGGGGGGGGGGCGTTTTTTTTGCGAAATACGGTGGCCCGTCCGGTGGGTCCCAGCTGTCAGGGGGAAAAGATTTTTTTCGCAAAATACTGGTGGCCCGTCCGGTGGGTCCCCGCTGTCAGGTGGAGGAATAATTATTTTGCACGTAATAAGGAGGCACTTCCTTGCTGCGGCCGTGGACCCAGCTGTCAGCCTCTCCACGTACAGTCCATGTCCGATGGAAGTCGTTCCTTGACCAGGTTGACCACGCCGCGCCGAGAGCACCAGGGCGGTGGAGGACGATGAGGCATAGGAAGGGGAAGACGCGGAGCCGGGGAAGACGCGGCAGTGGATGCCCACGCGTAGAGAAGTACGAGGGTTCACTGGTTCGCTGCGGTGTGAGGCTGCCGTCGCCGCAGAATAACAGGGGTGTGGGTGAGTAGAGGGATGGCCTGGCCAGCGGTGGGAGTAGTAGGGGGCGGTGAGGCCTCCGCCGCATCGCAGCCGGCCACGGGAGGCAGGAGCACGAGGCACGACCGGCGCTGGTTTGGGCGGCTGGAGCAAGAAGACCAGAGGTTGAAGAAGCACTACGGCCGTTGGATGGACATCGTACGGTCACTGGAGCTAGAATCGTGCATATTGACTAAGTTGACAAAGCCCTCCGTCCCCGTCAACTTAGTAGGCCCACAAGTCAGCCTGCCACTAAGGTGGGTCCCAGCTAGCAGGGGGTATTCATTTTTTTGTGCGTAATAAGGAGGCACTTCCGGTGGGTCCGAGCTGACAGCAGGGGGAACGTTTTTTTCGCGAAATACGGTGGCCCGTCGGGTGGGTCCCAGCAGTCAGGGGCAAACGTTTTTTTCGCGATATACTGGTGGGCGTCCGGTGGGTCCCTGCTGTGAGGTGGAGGAATAATTATTTTCCGCGTAATAAGGAGGCACTTCCTTGCGGCTGCCGTGGACCCAGCTGTCAGCCTCTCCACGTACAGTATTCTTCCGATGGAATTCGGTCGTTGACCACATTGACCACGCCGCGCCGACAGCACCACGGCGGTGGACGACGGCGAGGCCTAGGAAGGGGACGACGCGGAGCCGGGGAAGACGCGGCAGTGGATGCCCACGCGGAGAGGAGTACGAGGGTTCACTGGTTCGGCTGCGCTGCCGTCGCCGCAGAATAACAGGGGGTGTGGGTGAGTGGAGTGGAGGGATGGCCTGGCCAGCGGTGGGAGTAGTATGGGGGCGGTGAGGCCTCCGCGGCAGCACAGCCGGCCACGGGAGGCAGGAGCAGGCGGCACGACCGGCGCTGCTTTGGGCGGCTGGAGCAAGAAGACCAGAGGTTGAAGAAGCACTACGGCCGTTGGATGGACATCGTACGGTCAGTCGAGCTAGAATCGTGCATATTGACTAAGTTGACAAAGCCCTTCGTCCCCGTCAACTTAGTAGGCCCACTATACTGGGTCCCAGCTAGCAGGGGGAGTATTCATTTTTTTGTGCGTAATAAGGAGGCACTTCCTTGCGTGCGAAGATATAGCTGGTGGGTCCGAGCTGTCAGCGGCGGTAACGTTTTTTTCGCGAAATACAGAGGCCGTTTCGGTGGGTCCCAGATGTCAGGTGGAGGAAATCATTATTTTGCGCGTAATAAGGAGGCATTTCCTTGCGTGCGGCCGTGGACCCAGCTGTCAGCCTCTCCACGTACAGTCCACTTCAGATGCATGTCGGTCGTTGACCACGCTGACCACGCCACGCCGAGAGCACCAGGGCGGTGGACGACGGCGAGGCCTAGGAAGGGAACGACACGGAGGCAGGGAAGACTCGGCCGTTGTTTTTGTTTCCCACGCGGAGGGGAGTACGACTGTACGAGGGTTTACTGGTTCGTCTGCCGTCGCCGGAGAATAACAGCAGGTGTGGGTGAGTAGAGGGATGGCTAGGCCAGCGATGGGAGTACGGTGGGGCGGTGAGGCCTGCGCGGCAGCACAGCCGGCCGCGGGGAGGAGGGAGCAGGCAGTCCCGCCGGCGCTTGTTTGAGCGGCTGGAGCAGGAAGAGCAGAGATTGAAGAAGCACGACGGCCGTTGGATGGACATCCAACAGTATACAGGCCATCTGTGGAAAGCCTCAAATCTGTGGAAAACAGCATACAGCCCATCTGCCATTATTTCAAATAATTTACAGCCCATTTGCTAATTCTTACGGGTTTTTTGGAGCCCATATTCTTTATGTTAGCATTACAGCCCATATTGTGGCCACGGTTAAAAAATTATACGAAATTTTGCATATGTCGGTGCGGTCTGAACTGTTTTTAATCCCGAAATTTCGAGTCACATTCAGACTGATTTTAAAAATAAATGTATATCAATATAAAATCCAATAAATTGTCCACGCATAAAAATCAATGCAATTTAAAATCTCGAAATGAAAAAAAGATATTTGAAAATAATTGCCGGTTTGATGTGTTTTAAAAATGTACAGCCCATTTCTCATTACTGATAGGCCATTTTCTCGGCCAGCCGAATGAAGCTCTCCTCGTCTTGAAAGATTTGCAGCCCAGCAGGCCTGATAAAGCGACTTACTTGACAAATCACAAAAGAACTGGGCTAGCCATTTTCAGAAAGAAAAAAAACTACTGGGCTGGTCTGTGGTAAACATAAAAGAAAAGGCTGTCTAGACAGGCCAGAGTGTCCCGCACAGCCCAGTTGACACCCTGCTTCCGTCTCAAAAACAAATTAGATAAATGCCACTCCAATTATGGCGATTCATAAAAATGCCACTGCAATTTCCAAACTTTGAAAAATGCCACTGCAATTTTTGCAAACTTTGAAAAACGCCACTGCAGTTTGCAAACTTTGAAAAACGCCACTCCAGACTTCGAAAAATGCCACTAGAAATGGCATTTTTCAAAGTTTGGAAATTGCAGTGCCATTTCTCGGATACACCAGATTTGGAGTGGCATTTATCAAATTAACCCAAAACAAAATAACTGGGCGAGCTGCTGGGTCCCTGGTGTCAGCCGCTCGTTGTGCAATTCTCTCGTTTATTGACTACGTTGACAATGGCATGGGACCCAGATGTCAGAAATCCACTAGGAGGAGCCATTTTTTTATTGGCTTGAAATAAGGAGGCACTTGCTTGCGTACTGCCATGACCTTGGCGGGTCCCTGCTGTCATCCTCTCCACGTACAGTACCAGTTAGTCGTGCTTCAAAACTGATCGGCACGCCATTAAAAAATAAAGGTCGATAACTAATGCGGCACCTCGGGCCAACGCGGCCAGATCGAATTTTGCACGAGAAATTACACACCATGTTTCGTTGACATGTGGTCCCGTTCCAACATATCAGTGAGACGACGGCGAGTAGTAGGAGTATTTCCGAACGGACGTGTAGGCCGGGGCGCCTCTTCGTGAACCGTGGCAAACTCGCAACCGTCCACCGACTCTTCGCCTTTCCCTCTCGATTTGGAACTGCTGTCGCACGCTCTTCCTCTCCCTCCTCCATTTTCCTTCAGCCCTTCACCCTTTCTTCTGCCATTGTTCGATCGTCTTCTCCATGGAGGGAACAGGCCGGAAACGACCCCGTTATTCTTGCCCCGATCTGAAAGATGACGTGGTGGAGGAACTCATTGATCGGTGCGACGTCATCACCTCGGCTAGCATGGCAGGTTCGTTCAAGCCCATTCTCGACTCAACTAATAACATCATTACAAAGAACCCAAGAGTCAAGGAGCGGTTTGATCTCCCCTATCTTCTTCGCCGTGACCCTGATGACTGGCGCCGGCACGACGGAGGCCTCGCCCTGTGCCAGTTGATGCCGCTTGATAATGATACGTATGATGTTAAGATGCCATCGCTTGAGGGCAAGGCTTGGGCGGGCGCAAATGGAGATTGGGTTGTTTACATTGGGTCCAACTGCGAGTGGGAACTTGTGAATGTGTACACTCGTCACCGGGTTCCACTTCCAAAAATCTCAGCACACTGCCCAGAGGTTGAGCACACCGGTAATGTACGCACGTTCAAATACGATCATGGTGACTGTCTTCTATGGAAGATAGCAATTTGTCGAGTTCCCAACCGCTCTTGGAATTACAACAACTATCAAGTTGTTGCTATCTTCGACAAGCTTGTTGCCGTCCTTCGTGGTTCGACTCGATGGATATTGCTCAAAAATCAGTTTCTGTACACGGATGAGTACTGTGATGCAATTCAATACGAGGGCCTTGTGTTTGCTGCCACCACTCGTGGCACTGTTTTTGCATGGCATCCTAGTAGTTTCGGTACGTTTGTCTTCCACCGTAATTATAATTGTTTCATCCACATGCATGCGGGTTAGCAAGTTTCCCTTTACTAATTAACCTTCTTCTTGTGTTTCCAAGGTCCTGTGAACATCCCACCACCTATACTTGAAAATTTTTATAACCAAGGGGGAGATGACGATGGTGATGATCACGAGCATGAGGACGAGCAGCGCCGATATACTCTGTGGCGCCTGGCAACTAATTCCGATGGATCACCTCTTCTTGTGTGTATACAGCCCACTGATGATGTTACTGCTAAGGAAGCAGGTGTCTCCCATGGTCGCACTCTCCGGACCTATTCCAACACCCGTTGCATGGTATTCGGGATGGATACTAGTGTGCTAGCGCCAACTCCTTCTCCCTGGCACAGAATTGATAGTCTTGGAGAAAACTCGCTCTTCCTTGGACAAAACTATCCGATGATGGTGAAAGGCGATCCAACTGCTGTTGACACATTTATGAGAAGCAACTGTGTCTATACCTCGGACATTTGGGTGGTTCCCTACCCTGGTACTGATATAGTAGGCCGCTTCAGCCTGGATGATCAGTCCTGCGTTGGTCTCCAGATCGACAACAGATGGCCCGTCCCAGAGAATCACTTGTGGTTCAAAGCAAGCGTTTCCAACGCCGCGGAATGGTTGAGTTGAAGTTCATTTCATGGCTTGTTATTTGTTGTGTGGTGAAAACTTTAGTATTTATAATGTATCCTCGTTGTCGATGTGGGTTGATGACCTGTTGTATGTAATAAAATGATATGCCTGTGATAAACTTACTAAATTTATGAATGGCTTTCGAGTCGCTTCTCTAAATTTGTACTAGCTTCACATGCTTCGCGCGTCGGGCGGGTGTTTTTACTGTAGCCATATGTTAATGTGTTCGTTGTACGTAACCAGCACCTCGAATCCTCGATACTAGTATACTATATACTAGTAGGAGTAAGTAGTAGGAGTAGTAGGGTGGCATGGGCCAGAACAAGCATTCACGTCCAGGAGTACGGCACACGCCACCACCACGACATCCATCTGACACCATATTATTTCTTGGAGTCCGTGCTAGAGCAATCTCTTCAACCTCGTCGTTTCTCTAACTTCAGCCATCGCGCGGCGGGCGAGGTGGGGGTTTGCCGATAGTCGGTTTCCTTAACTGCGGTCCCACTTGTAAGGCCAACTCCAACGCACGACCCCAAACGGACCTCCGTTTTGCACGAACTCCAACGATAATTTTGACTAGAAAAGCAAGACCAAAGAAAACAAGAACCACAAGAATACATTTTACTACTCCTGTAAGTTGGATTAGTGCCTTCTCGATGCATTCATTGTTGATCTGCGGAGGCTCGATCTTGCGTGCTTCTTTCTTCTTCGAGTGTAAAGAAGTAGACGTTGCTTCCTCGCATCTAGTCTCATGTCTAGCCTCTATTCTAGTAGGAGTATCAACAAGTGCACTAATCTCATCCGAGAGCAGAACCGAAGATTTGGTCGGGTTCTTCCTCCTTTTGCCGACACGTGGGACATCCAGCATCCAGGTCGTGTCATGAAAGAAAATAGAGTGGTAGTTGAAGCCACGAGATGTGCATCTTGGGTTAAACTGTAAATAGAATCTTACTACTCTTGAGTAACTCCAAAAGCGGCCACCGAAGATCTTTATTGGATTTGTTTTTCATCACCAGCACGTCGAGGTGAAAGATGTGCAGGTTCAGTGGGTCCTCTTGCGTTTTCACTGACATGTGGGGCCGCATGTGAGCAAACAGACGATGGGCTCCGCGCGTCCGCTGGCTGGCTGAGAAGAGAGATAGAGGAGGGCTGAGCACGGACTGCAGGAAATTTGTTCTACGTACCTCGATATAGGCTCGATATAGTGGGGTGGCATGGGCCATAACTCAGTAGCATTCACGTCTAGCAGTACGGCACACGCCACCCACACGAGTCCCATCCGACACCAATTTTCTTGGAGTCCGTGCTACAGCCATCTCTTCTCCCTCCTGTTTTCTCAGCCATCGCGCGGTGGGCGGGGTGGGGGTTTGCCGATAGTCGGTTTGCTCAACTGCGGTCCCACTTGTAAGTGAAAATGCAACACCGCACGCATTCCCGCTTGAGCGGCGTGCCGGACCAACCGTGTGGGGGTGCGACGCGAACACGGCAGGCTTTTCCTTTTGAACTCGTAACTTGTAAAATTTGGTTCTGCTCCATGGCGCGACCGATAGATAGAAAATAACGATTTTGCCTAGAGTAATGAGAAGTTTGGTTCTGGCGCCGTTCATGCATGGAGTACGTACGAAAATTATGAAGTTGATGCGAAAGGTAAGATAATTACTGTAGTATCATATACTACTACATGGATTTGATGGAAAGATAAAAATACATACGGATCCATCAACGTTCAACGACATCCTCACGCCCTAGTGCGCCGGGTCACCAACCGACGTGTGAGGAGCAGCGGCGTTGGCGGCGAGCTCAACGTGCTTCTGAACAGTGCCGTCCAAGGTTGCCCTGCGCTCCAAGAAGGCCAGCGTCCTATCGTCCTCCTCTTGCATGTAGTAGTCCTTGTGGACGATTTGCGCGTAGACGTGGGTGATTATGTCGATGGTGTCTTGCTGCGCCAGGCGCTGCGCGGCGAGCGCGACCTCGAGGTGGACATTCTCCGGCGTGACGGCGGGCAGTCGCAGGGCCACCAGTGCGTCGAAGAGGTTGTTACCATAGTGGCCGTTGAGGGTGGCGGGCATCGCAGAGCCTGGGCGCGTCGGCTGGAGGCTTACGTCAAAGTCGTCCGCAAGCTTCTTGACGACGGTGAACTTGTCGAGGAAACCGACGAGGACCTCGTCGAACAAGGAGACGAAGCTGTCGTCCAAGCGGCCCCTCGCCCTGGCGGCCTCAAGCAATACTACCTGGAGACGTTCCTCGGTGCCGGTGGACGTGGTAGTACTCCTAAATCCAGACGGTGGTGCTACTAGTACTAGTAGTAGTACTACCAATGTAGTAGTAGGAGTACTAGCACTGTACTACCCGTTGGTCAAATTATTACGTGCTGCTCCTCACAGTGAAGTGACAAGACCCTGCGCCGGAGATGACACCTGAGTATAGGCGCCGTGTTCGGCATACCATAGTCAGCCTCACCGTCTGCAGTCACTATCATCATGGCTGTAGAGCTAGCCTGCTTACAACTAGCCCTGTTCGACATAATTTCCCGTGCGTAGATGCCCGTGCATTGCACGGAACACCAAGATTGGGGGTGGACGGCTCCGGCAGCGGCCATCGCGCCAGATTTTTCCACGGCCTTCTACTCCTAGATTGTGAGAGACAAGGAGTTGTTTGTAAATAGGGAACAAGTGCGGGCATCTTTTTGCAAAAATGGAGAAGCTTGGTTTGTATGCGTCAGATCTAGATCCGACGGCTATTGGTGAAAGATGGGAGGCACAACATCATCACCAACTCAGGACCTGTTTGATTCGCAGGATTTTGAAAACGCAGGAATAGGACACGGCAATATTACAAGTTTCAAACTGATATTACAAATGTTAGGAGTAATGTTGCACCTACGAAGAGGGAATTACTAGGAAGTTTACGTAAGAACTTTCGTTACTTTAGGTGGATGCAGCATTATCGTACAAACTAAAATCCACCGCCCTAACAAGTCACTAATGGGCAAATAAGTTTTCGAGTCTCTGGCCACTTGATGTTTCAAAAACAAATTCAGCTTCTGCGGAGAAATGAGCTCCACCGTGTACCCGCGTGGGTGTGGCTGGGCACGAAGCGTGAGTACGTGCACGGTGCACCTATTCTCTTCTTGTATACGTACACCACCTACGTGGGGTTGTGTGAGAGAGATACAAACCTAGAGAGATATAGTGTGTGGGTTCGTGAGAGTTTTTTTTGTGGGGGGGGGGGGTCAATCAAAAAATTTAACATATGCAATGTGTGTGAAATAGAGTCCTGGATATAACACACACACACACACACACACACACACACACACACACACACACACACACACACACATATATATATATAGAGGGGGCGATCCACGAGAAGAGAGTGGAGGTATCATCGGCTTGAGGTGTCCATAGAATCAAAGAGAGGGATGATGTGTGTGTGTGCACGCGCGCGATCGATAAAGAGTGCCATCGAATTTGTGTGTGCCCATGTCAAAGATATAGAGTGGCTGACCTACTGGAACGTGAGATGGGACATGTGCAGTTTGTCTCTGTGGCATGGATACCTACCTACAGCGCTCGACTATCGGTGTGTGGTGGGGGAAGAGGGAGGCCCAATTAACTATAGAGGTACAATGGCTGGTATATGTGTGGAGGAGGAGAGAGGCCTACCTCATGTATTAAGGAGATCGATCTGCCTCATGTATTAAGGGAGATCGATCGACATCCATGCATATGTGCAGGAGATGAATAAGGTTGGGAGAGCGACAGAGCTAGAGTGTTGGAGGGGGTGGTAGTGGAGTTGCTTCTAACAAATGGTGGGATAGACTTGCTAGACAAACGGAGGGCACGCCCGCAATATCAATAAGAGAGGAGATGGCTGCTTGTTGTCTGTGCATGTGCGTGTGAGACACGGGTCAGGAGGCATGCACGAATGATGAGGGGGGATGATGTGGCTGTGGTAAGCAGACGTAACTACATAGGAAGATCAATCGCCCTTTGTAAGATAAAGGAGAGACATAACTTGTGAGGTACGTCGATCAATGGGGGGGATAGTTAAAGTCGATCTAGGTATATGTTGGGAGATCGATCGGTATACATGCATGTGTGTGTTAGAAGCAAATGAGGCACGAGGAGAAGGATAGAGAGAGAGGGATGCATGTAGGAGGTGGTACGAGAGGCATACTATATCGAGGGGGAGGAGTGTACGAGTACGAGAACGATGAAAAGAGTGGTGGGAGTGAGGCATGGACGGTGACAAGAGAAGAGGGAAAGCTTGTGTTTGTGCTAGGCACACCTGGCTAGAGAGGCATATCGATCGATGTGTGCCGTAAAGAAGGAGCAGGGGGGCCTACACACACCGTGGGTGAATGACCTAAAGTGAAAAGACGAATTTGCGCGATGGAGCTTGAGAATGCTGAGGGAGGGTGAGAGGGATGCGGGCGTGTGCATGCACAAGAGAAATTTAGCGCTAGCTATAAAGATAAGAGGGTTGTGTGCGTGTAAAAGACGAATAGAGATCATATATACTTCATTATAAAAAGCGAATTCGGATATTTAAAGAATTTATCATAGTGTTTCAAACTGACGGATGTGTGAATCTTATATTTACTAATTGGAGGCACCATAATAGGCTCCACGTTAATCCACATCATCATAATTAATTTAGCCATTAGATTATAAATTTGATGGTCAAGATCTAATAAAAGACGTTGCCTCAATAACAAAAGGAAACCCACGTACGTACATGAATAGGACTAAGCCCAGACGTACAAAAAAGTAGTCAGCGCCCACATCTAAGTTAGTTGCAAAGAAAAAAAATGTGTCTAGGCTCTTAAAAACAAAAACAAAACATGCCTCTTTCCTTTAAATTTGGTTGTCAAGATATATTAGAACGTGCTAGGATTCTGCTCACACGTACAAAAAAAGGCCCACCTCTACATTCTGAAAAATAAAATAAAAACAGCATGCCTTCTTTCCTTCAAAACACACACAGAAAATAAGTCTTGAATCCCCTAAAAAAAGATAATAAGTCTTGAAGCCTCACGTCAAAAAGGAGTCCATATCTCAGTTTGGAAAAAGCAAAAACCACACATGTACATAAAAATAGACATGAAGCCTCACGTCCAAAAAAAGAGGAAAAATTAAATTGTTTTTACATTTAGCGCCCTTTCTCTCTAACGCTAAATTCTCTTGAGTCTATTGCGGATAGGAGATATTCTAGGAGTTAACAGCCCATACGTACAAAAAAAAGTCCACAGTGCCCACGTCTAAGGTAGCTGCAAAGAGAAAACACCCACGTCTTGGTGCAGAATAAACAAAAAAAAACTTGACTTCTTTCCTTTAAATTTGATGGTCAAGGTCTTTTAGAATATGTTGCCTCATGAACAAAAGTAACCCCACGGACATGAATAGGATTAAGCCCAACATGTCCCTAGCGGGTTCTCTTTCTTTCCTTTAAATGCTAATATAATTGATGTTGCACATTCACCTTTAATAAAAATATCATCTTTAATAATGCTAGAACGTCATGTTGGTATGCGTTCATTATCTTCAGTTAAATCGATAAATCACTTTGTTTATCAGTAAAACATCCTAGAGATTTGTATACCTATTTGTTATTCTGTTGCATGGTTGTCATATAATAAATATGAGACCTTTTTCCTATATTATTAATTTGTAAAATAATAAAAGCCCATTAATATCAATCCAGAAATTATAAGTGCCAATTTCAGACGTGTGTGCACATGGTTTTTTAGGTTTTTCTAGGTTAAGGCAGTTATGTATGATTACCATTCCTTGGTTTAAATTTGAGAATATAAAAGAGAATATAATCTAACTTCTATTTTTATTCTGCTATTTTATTCGTTTCATTGATTTTTTTTAATATGTCTCAAGTTGTCTCCTTTTCGTTGCTTTGTTTTCTTCATTTTTTAGTAATACAATTCTGAGAAATAATTGGTGATAGACACGCGAATTGTTTTCTTATATGTGTCAAAAAAATATTAGTTATCAAGTGGTTGCACAATAGTTATGTTGAGTGTGTTTCCTTGTATACTTTTTTTCAGTTATGTTTTCATTGACAGTAGACACATTATAATCAATGATGCCAACTCTATATGGATGATCCTATAGAAATCTGACTATGATTAAATTTTATCCTTTTTGGAGGCCAAAACTAGATATCTTTGTGTTTTTGCCTTAATTACTAACATCATATCCATAGAAGCATACAATTATAACAGATGTTCCATCATGGACTATGTATACTACTATAGTGTGCCTTCATGGAATAGTTCCTAGCCCGTGCAGGCGCATGGGTTGACGACTAGTATATATAACGGCGATACACATGGTGTGGTTATGAACATGGTATACTACATTTAATATGTTTTATCTCTACTCTTATAAAAAATGGAGTTGTTGATGATGGTGTGCCTGCCATCCTGCATTATAGGCCGTCTGATTTATATCTGGCGGATAGCAAGGAAACTATGATGGTTGAAGTTGGCAACAATCATGATTGTAGATTCTTATTGAAATAGATAAACGAATTCAAATTTAGTTCGAATTGCAGCGGTAGTATAGACATTTGGAATGCACTAAAATGTTGGTATGAGTAGGTGACATGCATTATACAGCAAGCGAAAAAATTTAATCGGACATAACATGGATTCATACTCCCTCCTTCCATCTATATAGGGCGTAATGAGATTTTTAAGATCGTCTTTGACTAGTGACAAGATTAATAGTACATGACATGCACAATGTGAAAATTATATCATTGAAAGAACCTTTCATAGACGAATTTAATGGTGTGCTTTGTGTAAGTTGCATGTCATATATCATTGCTCTAATATTTGGTCAAAGTTAGCATTGAAAAACGCATTAGGCCCTATATAGATGGAAGGAGGGAGTAGCTTTGAATAGCATTTGTATAGTAAAACGGGGCAAGACTCTCTCTTTGTGTGGTGTGAATAGTTTTATTTTTTTCGTTTTCTTTTTGGTTGAGGGAAGTGCGAATTGATTTGGTACGTACAAGTACAATATTACTACATGTTAGGCTTGTCCCTAAAATTCAACCCGCGTCTTGTTATATCCTGAAAATTCAGATATCGTGCTCCCAAAACTGGCGCCTTCACAACCCGCACCTTGCTATCCCGAAATTACAACGCGCGCGAAAACTCCCTCCAACTGCCAAATCCCGACACGCGAAATCCCCCTTCTAACCCTGAGCCGAAAGGGCCGCTAGTTCAAATTGGTGGGGGTACTTTTGTAACACACCCTACATTTTGGACAAGCGCGTTCCTAAGTCATGCTTCACCCCCTCCCATCGCCCCCTTTTCGCCATTCGAAATCCCAGGCCGCCATGACCTCTCCGCTCCAGCCGCGAAACCCCACCCTCCTCCGTCCGCCACGTCACCGCTGCCCAGCTGGAGCCTCTTCCCCGACGACGTCGTCCAGCGCAACAGCTCGACGTCCGTTGTCCACCTCCCCGGATGAGGATCCGTCGTCCATCTCGCCGTCCCGCTGGTTCAGCCGCCCCGTTCTCCACCTCCAAGGAGCTGCTCCAACGATCGCCTCATCTATCGCGGCTGCTCCATCCCCACAGCGCCGCCTTAACCTGCTCCACCGAAACCACAACATCCTTACCGACTCCTTGGACGAAGGCGAGGCCTACTCGGCGCTACCAAAGAGGTTGTACACTCATCGCATCGCACCTTCTCCTTAACTCGACCTCCCGACGCCAACGGTGCTCCATTCCGCACCCTCATGGAGCGGCTACCTTGAAGCCGGCGCCGCAGGCGAGATCTCCACGGTGGCTCTCCCCCAGTGCGAGGCCCCTTCGGCGGCGGCATCCATACCAGCCGGATCTGCTGCTGCTGCTCCGACTCTCGCTCGATCGCTCGCTCGACCAGCTGGTGCTGCTGCTCTCCCCCTCGCTCGTGCTGCTGCTCTGCTCCGATTAAGCCACACTTCAGTTGACTGAATCGACTTTTGGGTCGGTCGATTTGTAGGGGTTGGGGGGCTCACCGGAGTTAAGGAAGAACCACCCGCAGCGGGGACGGGGGCTCGACGGAGAGGTACCCCACTATCTATCTTAGGGTTCAGGCTGGGGGGCGGGGGGCCTAGAGGGCTGGCCGAGGCGGCAGTGGCGAGTTGTTTCGGGGCGGCGAGGCGGCGCTGGGGCTGGCAAACCCTCCCCACCCCTCTCCAGATTGTAATCCAGAGGAAGATATCTGTTCTAAGGCGGATTCGGACGCCGCTGACCACTCCTATTTACCCCCAAGGTGTTTGCTCTACCTTGGCATGATGATGATAGTCATATCATGCATATGTTGCCTTGTAGTGCCTACTTTTGACATCATATATGTCATCTGCTTAGTTTAGACATGTTCTGTAATGTCACCTGTTTAGTTTCTATATCATATATGGGAATTATGCAGTCTCATGTCTTTTAGCCAGCCATAATATATGTGAAATGTGCAATGCCATCCTGTTTAACCAGGCATCATATATTTGAATGATATCTTGCCCATCCTTTTCTTCATTACATTTCCATTTGTCGGCAATGTTTGTACATTAAACTACTCTTCCTGTGAATCAGCCATTTGGGTGGGAGATGGAAAAATTTGGAGTGAAAACAAGGCCTTCAGAGCAGACAGTGCTACCTGTCGAAGCAAATCTCTTGTTGGGTCCCGATAGCTCCTCAGAGATGGATTCAGAGACAGATGACCAGTCCTATTCCCCCACTGAGGTGTATGCTCTAACTTGGCACGGTTATACTGCTCATATCATGCATACGGTGTCTTGCATTGCATAGTTTAGACATCATATACACAATATTCAACACCATGTTCTTAGTTCAGACATCATATCGAATGCCCTCTGTTTAGCATATAAATCACATATGTGAAATAAATGATGTGATCCTGATTACTTAGATAACATGTATGTGAATTATGTCATGCGATCTTGTTTAGTTATTCATCATATCTTTGAATTATGTTATGCTATGCTATCCAGTTTAGATAGACATCATATATGTGAAATTAAGCCATGCTATCCGTTTTAGTTAAACAATATACATGTCAACTATTTCATGCCCTCTTTTTTCCACACTATCTATTGCATCTGTCTCTCATACAATGTCTGTACATTCAACTATGTTTCCTGTTTATCAGCCATTTGAATTGGAGTAGGTGATGCTAGTATCTAGAGGACTAAAAACACGGTCTTCAAATAAAACAATGCTACCTCTTGGTGGAGATAGCACCTCAGTTGTACATGCACAAGAACCAGCCCTACCACACATAACCCAAACTCTCGCAGATTGTACCCCTACTATGATGGATAGAGAACCAGCTTCACCCAATCTAACCCCAACTCCAGCCGATAGTAACCCAGTTCCTGTTGACACAACACCATCTCCACCACAAAGCTCCCAAACAAGAGCAGTTAGTAAGGCAGCTCCAGTGCCCAAAGGGCCAGTACTATCACGGCGAACACCAACTCCACCAGTTAGTACGCTTATTCATGTGGAGGAAGCACAACCAACTAGTCATAGTTTAGCATCTATCGCATTTGATGTTGTTAAATCGTATGTGCGTATCTTCACATCTTGGGAATATTATACCGAAGATGAAGGAAAATGCCAGTTGCAGGTGTTTGTCCAGGAGTTATGTGTAAGTAATGTTATTCATGGCAATTACTTTGCTTCGTCCCATACATCCTACCTCCATGATGGTTATAATACAGCAATTTTTCCCATTTTTCTCTATAGAGAAGGACCGATTTGGAAACTCAGGATGAGGTAACCTGTGCTAATACCTCTGCTATCTTCAAGAATGCTTGGTGGCAGTATCGGAATTACCTGAAGAAAACACACTTCACCGGCAAAGAAACTCATCAAATTCCCTTACGTTCTCCTGAGACACATTTACTGGACGATGACTGGGAACGCCTTGTTCTGTACTGGTCCCGAACCAAGAATGTGGTAAGGTCTATGAGCTTATTTTCTATTTTTAAGTATTATATTCTTGCCTCTTACTGTACTCTGTTCATGTAGAACAAGTGCCTAAATCTGAAGAACAACTGTTCTAATTTAAGATTCCATTGCTACCATAGGACATAGATATATGCTTGTTTGATGCTTTTATTATGTACTAGTACTTGGCAATAGAAGACTTGGTAGTTTAATCCTGTCCACCTTACTAATGAACTGGTTCCGAAATGAGTTTCATATACTAGTACATGCTAAACTTGTTATGTGTCTGCTTGTTTCTTCGTTTAGAATGCCAACAGAATATTGGGGAAGAGTGCCTTATTAAGCAACGGTAAAGGAAGTAATGCAGATAAGTATCAGGATAGTGACACATCCTGTCTTGGTTTAGTGTTGGAGTTACTGGCCACTACCGCTTGCACAAGCTATTCAAACTCACTGTCTGAATCAGTTCGGTTTCTTGAGTCTCAACTACAAGCTGAAAGACATCGATCAGCTGTGCTGTGACAAGAAGCGGAAGGACTGCGGAAGTCCCTGGAGCATTTAGATGCATACTTTCTGGTGCAACAGCAAGCATTGGAGGATTTTAGCGCCAATCAGGACAAAGCTAATCAGCTTGCTAAGCTTATTGCCAGCATGGTGGATACCCAGGATAACATTTCTTGAGCTCTTCTGAAGTTGTGTCAGTTATGCTCTTGTTTTGCTACCGCGTTTATTTGCACTAGTGGCCAATTTTGACAGCCAGTGTATATGATATGCTGCTTTGTTCCCTATATTTGCACTGGTGGCAAACTTTGATGCCCAGTGGATGTAATATGTGTAATAGCCGTGCTAGCCTAGCGGTAGTTGCTTGCTTATTTATTTCCTTGTTGTCTTGTTTATTTGTTTGCTTGTAGTCATTGCAGTTCTTTTTCCGCGGTTAACTAGTGGCTGCAATAACCTATTTTTTAAAACTAGGCCACAATAACCATGGGCTAATATTTATTGTAGTGACACTGGGCCTCCTACGGGCCATAGAAATAGTGGGCCTTCTATGGGCCGTAGAAACAGCAGGACTTCTACGGGCCGTAGAAACAATGGGCCTTCTACGGGCCGTATCATCAATGGGCCTTATACAGGCCGTATGATCGATTGGCCAAACATGGGCCAATGACAGGCCACATTATGGCCGTAAACGGGCTAGAGTTGGAATTGTCCGTTCGTGGGCCGACCATAACGGGCCATCGTTAATAGGCCATATTTGATGGCACTATGAAAACGGCCCAACGTATTAACGGACCACAAACGGGCCAACTGTAACCACGGGCTGAATTTGGCCCATAAGCAGAAAATGACAGTAACGGGTCATAAGTAAACGAATGCTGGAAATGAGCCCAAGAATAAATGGGCTCTGAGAAGGCCGAAAGATAACATGGGCTGGAAACGGCCCAACGGAATAACGAGCCGTTAATGGGTATAAAGTGATACACTGTTCATTACGGGCCAGTTTCACCACGGGCCGTTAATGGGTGTAAAGTGATACACTGTTCATTACGGGCCAGTTTTACCACGGGCCGTTAATAGGCTAAGAGTTACATAGGGCCTTATATGGGCCGAAATACGTCATGGGCCATACATGGGCCAGAAGTGAAAACATGCTGGAATCATATTGGATGGCCTAGATGACGCTACTGGGCCTAATTCGAATAGGGCGTAACGGGCCTTGGGTTAGCGGGCTGTAAATGGGCTATATGCGAACATGCCGTTAACAGGCTTTCCATGGGCCGGCCCGCCACCTTTTGACCAACTCAAACAGACCGACCTTTTCACAGGAATGGGCCTCTGTTGGGCCGTGCCATGTGTCGACGTATCATAGGCGCCTATTTGACCCACTGACGAGCTGACATGTGTTTCATCCGGCCAATAAGAATTTTACACGTGGAAATTTCCCATTGGTCGGGGCTGTTAACGGGTTATCGGATCCAAAACACAACCCGATAGCTTAATGGCGTTCCGTTACGGTGGATGCCACGTGTCGGTCACCCTTGACGAAAGCACTTCTGTGACGCGCGATTTATCGTCATGGAAGTGGACACTTCCGTGATGATAATTTTGGTAATGTCATGGAACACTTCTACGACAGCACAGGTATGACTATCTTGATTCTGTCATAAATTTGTCATGGATGTACATGCATGACAAAAAAACGACCTACTGTGACAAACACGTATCATCACGGAAGTGTATTTTTTTGTAGTGCTGCCCGCTTACCGCTGCTGGAGATGGCCCCGAGAACCACGCACCCACCCTAGAACCCCCCTCCACCCTCTCTCGCTCTCTTCTCGCTCCCTCACTCTCCCCCTCTTGGCCGAAGCCGCCATGGCCACACCGCCGAGAACCATCGCGGCCAGCCACTCCCTCGCTCCATCATCGCCAGCTTCATCCTCGCCGAGCATAGCATCACCGGACGCTCCTGAACACCCCCATCGCCGTCGTCTTCCACCTCGGGCTACAACCACCATCGTCGTCAATTCGCCGCACGCAAGACGTCCCCGAGCCAGCTGATCTTGTCTACGTGACCGCTGTGAGCTCACCGTCCTTTCCCCCTAGTTACCTTCGTTGTTTGCGACCTCTAGGATACGTAACTGCCGTGGCCGAGCTTTCCCTGCCGCCGACCATGTCGTCGTCGTCGTAGCCACTGCAGCTCGCGCCTGAGCGCGTCACCGTGCTCAGCATGTCTGTAGGAGCACGAAGCACCCCACCGCTCAACCCGTCATGCACCACAACGCCGATTTCGAGCTTGACCGAACCACGGCCGCCGCAAACCTCATCGCCGGCGTTGATTCCGCGACCTCCGCGTCCAACTCCATTGCCCCTTGATGTGAACGAGTAAGGGATTTTCCATGATGGCCTCAGCGCATCAAATCACCGCTCGTAGCGCGTTCCCGAGCGCCGCCGCCCCGTCGCTATGCTCGTCGGCGTTCAACTCTGGCGTGCTGACGTGGCAACGTCATTATCCACTAAATACGCCACTAATTAACCCCCCTCTCCCTGACATATGGGCCCCATGCCCTAATTAACCCTGGAATTTATTGTTTGTTTAGTTTAATTAAACTAGCATGCCTCACATGTCAGTTTGACCCTGCCACGTCGACGTTGACCTAGCCCCACTGGTCAGCCTCTGTTACTGCCTTGTTACACTGACGTGCGGGCCCCACAAGTCAGGTTTGAACTGGACCGCGCCTGTTGACTTGCTGACATCACACCGACATCATGCTGATGCAATAAGTCATTTCTGGAGTTAGTTTAAATTAGAATAACCAGGAAATTCTAGAAAATGATTTAAACTTCTAAAATTCATAGAAATTCAACCGTAGCTCAGACTGAAATAATTTATATATGAAAAATTATAAAAAAAATCCAAAGAATCTGTTTGTGGAATTTTCATGCATGTTTGAGCAACCTAAAGCTACTGCATATGACAATTTGAATTAATGGCATTTGAAATGCATTATGTGGAGTTTGAATTTGAATCTTGCATTCAAACCAACTCCATTTAAATCGTTGCTAGCTGCATTAGTTCAAATCACAACATATTGTCATGTCACATTCATGCATCATATTGTTGCATTGCATTGATTGTGTTCCCTCTTGTTTGCCGGTATTTGTCCCCTCTCAGTGGACGTAGTTCCGGCGATGAGTTCGATGACACCGATGAAGAGCTATACTATCTTCAGAAGTGCCAGGCAAGCAAAACCCCCTTGTTCATTCCGATACAATCCCACTCTCTCACTTCTGCTCTCTTTTACTGCATTAGGACAACAACGCTTCAACTGTTACATGCTGCGATAGTTGAACCCCTTTCCTATGCATGACCTATCATTGCCACAGTAAATAGATGAAACCCACTAGCGTGAGTAGGAGTTGTTTGAGCCCTGATGTGCCTACTCATCCATGTTTTTTTGTCATGCCTGCTACTGCTTAGAGATGAGTCAGGTCTGATTCATCGGGGATGAATTGGAGGTGTGTGAACATGTCCTACTGTTGAGAGCTAAGTGTGTCAACATGATTTGTTAAAGGTATCGATGAGAGGCCATGTAGGAGTACATGGTGGGTTGTCTCATTGAAACCATCCTCAGGAACCGAGTTCTGTGTTTGTGATCCATGAACAGTTACTACCACACATTGGGTTCCGGTAACTCGACCCCACACATTGAATATATTCCAGTTTCTGTCATATCTTAGATCTGAAATTTTTATATAAACCTGTGAGATCTGTTTCCCCTCACACCAATATAGGCGGTTTAACTTTGTATAAGAAATCTATACCATTAGCCCTCTGATAAACTGGAGGTGCATTTCACCTCCATAGTTGTACTCCGGTTTAACAGTGTCTGGGTACTCCTGTTCTGGTATTGCCTTGTTATCCATTTTTTCATTGGTCTCCGATTTATGCAATTTCATAACTCAGTATATCTTTTACTCCATTGCATCATATACGTCATCATGGGTGATTTATAAACAGGCCTTTCGTTTCCAGCTTGTTTATTCCATAATGGCCAAGCAATTTACCGCTTGTAACTAGGCTCGTTCCTGGGTCACCGAGGAACAATTGAACGATATGGTCAGCATCGGCACCTTGCCTAAGAAAACTGAAATTAAATGGCGAGTCCCACGATCTGAAAATCCTCCAACCCCGAGGCAGGGTGAGGTGGTTGTCTTTGTTGATCACATGGGCCGTGGCTTCAAACCGCCAGGGTCAAAGTTTTACCGGGATGTGCTTGCCAGTTTCCAACTTCATCCTCAAGATATCGGACCCAACTCGGTCTCCAATTTATGCAACTTCCAGGTCTTGTGTGAAGTGTACTTACAAGAAGAACCAACTGCGGAGCTGTTCCGGGACTTCTTTCACCTAAACCGGCGCACAGAATTTGTAAATGGCCCCAACACTGAACTTGGTGGTGTCTCAATTCAGAAGTGTAAAGAAGTTGAATTTCCTCATGCCAAACTGCACAGCCATCCTAAGGAATGGAACCAGACTTGGTTTTACTACAAAGATACGTCTCCTGAAGATGAGAATCTCCTCCCAGGCTTTCGTGATCACCAACTTTCCAACACCCATCCAATGCCGCAACGCTTAAGCTCTGCAGAAAGGGCCAAATATGCCCCTCAACTCGCCAAACTCCGGGCTTTCATGGCCAACGGTTTAACAGGCATTGATTTCGTGCACTGTTGGATATCTTGGAGCATCTTGCCGCTAAGCCGGCGCCCCGGTTTAATGTGTGAGTACACCGGTGATGTTGAAGACCCACAACGTCATTGCAACACTCAGGTGACCGATGAAGAGGTCACCGAAAGTGTAAAGAAAATTTTGAATGAATCGGAAGTAGTCTGTAGTCAAATCGGACTGAACCCCTTCTATACTAAGAACAGACCGCCTGCTGTAAGTACTATACTTCCTTTTCATCCCTGATATCTTTAATTTGTTAAACTAGTAATCCTTCTTCTGCGTATGTATGTACAGGGTGATGATCCCTTCTGGAAACGGAAATTCATAGAAAAAGCAGTAAAGCCAACTGGGGATAAAGCGGTCAAGCCTTCTCGCCCCAAAACCAAAGCCATCAAACGAACGTCAAAACGGAAAACGGCTGACCGGATTAACATGGAACTTGATGATGATGCTGATGATCCGGAAGTTGAGGTAGAAATTGACTCACTTGGCTCCCTTTTCATGCATCTCATTAACAATGATCTTCCTCAGGAGGACGCAGAAGGCAGTCAAGCTGATGATGTAGAGGTAATTACCCTTTCCTCCGATTCAGACTCTAAGCCAACACAAAAAAACCCGTCAAACAGTCCGGAAAGTAAGCTTTTCTCATCCTCTTGCTCATTTGGATCCAACATTTATTTTGAAGACTCAGCAGCATGAAGCTCGCCGGACAACCCGATATAGTGGCCAACAGATTACTTCAACCGGTTTACCTGACACCCCGGTTCGGAAGCGCCGGTCTGAGGTCTCTCCTACTCCTGACAATTCTTATCCCAAGGCAGGTTATTTCAGACAACCTCTTAATCCGTCCGATTCCAGTTACCAGGTGACACCTCCCTCATCCTCTGGTGAATCGACATCAACTCAACTCCCCCCTCTGAAAACTGTGGCTGGGTAAGCTTTGCAATCTTGCATCTCAATGTGTTGTAAATCTGGAATAAAATGTTAACCCTCCTTTTAATTTTGTCTGCAGAGCCAAAGCCAGACCCAGCAAGAAAGCTCAGGTCAACAATCTGCCCAAAGACCCAGCGACTGTTGAAGAGGAACCAAGAGGTGATCTGGACCAGACTTGTGAATCGGAGGGCCTTCATCCTGAAGCCGCCTCTGACGACCCGCCCCTTCAAGGCCAAAACACGGATGAACCAACATACGCTGAACCTGCCGCGCCTGACACTGAACCGGCCGAGCCAAACCGTGCTAGTCCGGTGAGAGATGCTGAGACTCCATTATCACCAGCCAAGAACACTAAAGGTCAAGGAGACGATGTTATCATTACTGGAATGGGCCACAGCTCTCCTGGCCATCCCGTAATCTTGGCTCAACATAGTGCCAAGGAAGAACAGGTTGCTAGGGAAAAAGGCAAATGGAGTAGTGATTTATCGAATTATGCTCATCTCAACGCCGAAGAACTTCATTCTGGCTTCTTGAACCGTCTTCACTCAAACTGGGACTATGAAGCCGGTTTGGTGAATTTGATGAAGGAGCGATATGAGGTATTTTCATCTCCCTTTGTTCATTGATTCAAAGTTGAAATACTAGCCCAAGTAGCCCCCAAGGGCCGTTTTTATGATGTTAATCATAAACCGGGTCTTTGTAGCACTTTAAGTTTCTCGTCATTGACCCTCAAAATGTCAGGTCTCTAATAAGAACCAAGACTCCTCTTTTAACAATTAGATAGCTTTCCGCAGTGTAGCCCCCAAAGGCCGGTTTAACTTGGCAAGTTAATCCGGGTTTTAACCCGTGCATCCATTTTAAAACAGACGTACATTAGCCCCCAAGTGTCAAGGACAATGCTTGCATTGTTCTGGAGACTTGTATAAAAGGTAGTAATTGAGAGCAAGTAGGCATTAGCCCCCGAGTATGAAGTGCATAACTTGTTATACGCTTTGTACTTTAGAACATATATAAATATATATATATATCCTGTTGTTTGATATACCTTCAATGTTGCAGGCTGAACTGAGGAATAGAGATGCCCGAAACTCTGACTTGCAAGAGAATGTGAAATCACAACAAGCAGAAGCTGCAAAAACCAAAGAGGAGCTGACCCAAGACCTGGCCGCAATGGAAAAGCTAGAAGAATCTTTCAAAAAAGATCGTGCTGACTGGGAAACCGAAAAATGCGGTTTAACCAAAAGAGCTGAAGACGCCGAGGCAGCCCTGAAACCAATTGTAGATGAGCTAGCTGGCCTGAAACGACAAATCAACGCTATGACTTCTGCTATCTTTGGTAAGTATCTCCTTATGTGGTTTGCTCAATGCAATGAACCTTATCATTGACCAGAATGTTGGTATAAACCCTTGGCAGGCACGCGGATTGCTCATCTTGGTATAGACATGCGGATGAAGCTCAAAGCGGCGTATACTTTGATTGAACAATTATACTCTGGGTCTCAGTGGGCTATTTTCACGGCGGCTTACAACAAACCGGCACCAACCCTGATAAAAGAAACACTTGAGAAGCTGGCCATGTTACCAGCCCGGATTGCCAAATTGAAGAAGGCAGCTGCCAGAGCAGGAGCTTTAATCGCATTTATTCGAGCCAAAGCCTAGATTCCAGACCTTGAAGCAGCAGACATCATTAAAGGATACCCAGGCATGAAGGAGGACGGTTCATACTTAGACAATGATGACCTCCGGCGGCTGACCAAAGAGATGCGGCCAATAGCCATCAAGCTGGCCGAAGACACAGACTTGTCCCATTTTCAACCAGCTTATGACGCTGAAGGGAAAAGACAGCCTGTCGTAATCCATGAAGTTGAAGAACTTGTGCCTCTGATTCATAAGCACACTTATGCTCCTGATATTAATCCATCCAATCTTATCCATGAAGAAGCAGTGTTTCAAACTTTAACTAGAATCGATTGGTCGACGGTTGATTTCCAGCGTCTGGGGAGGGATGAAGAAGTGCCCACACCAACTGACCCTCAACCATCAAACCGTCCAGATGAAGCGTCTTAAACTGGTCACCGATTTACTGGTTACTGTGTGCCGATACTTTGAAAAATAATTATGCAATTGGAGCCACTTTGAAAGCTTCTTGTAATAGGATAGCCAAAACTCCGTTATCTGCCATGCCATCGAGCATGTTTTGTAATACCTCGTGACAACTTGTTCCACCTTTTGGGATATATTTATGCATAGCTCAGGAATAGTTTCGTTCCTGAATACAAAAACTTGCAAAGTGTCCTAGTGGTTTACCACTGGATGGGTTATGATGCTCAACATATATACAATACTTAGATGAATGATCAAAGTTGTTGTATAAAAAGTAATATGTGCAACATACCTCATTGGTTGACCAACTATTTTGGTAAAGGTGCTAACACCAATCTGGAGTAATAATAACTCCATCCTTATAATGCCGGAGTATGATAATAAACCGTACCGGGATATAACAATCACCGAGTTTTGTTTATAACACTGGTGATTTAGTCAAACCAGACCGGGACAATGAACACCGGTTTATAGCTGATCATGCACTGACAACTTGTAGTTGAAAGGCAAGCTAGGTCAAGGACACCGGTTTATCATAAGACATTTATCAACTTTTTTAAAAAGTAAAAAATCTTCAACAAATAAGACTCAAAAAGGAAATATGCAAGGCTTTTTACGAGCTGCCAGGCTCCAAATCGAGACTTTTCATGGGCTGCCAGGCCTCTGAGTTAAACCATTTAACAAAGCCTTTTAAGATGGGCCTCCAATTAACCAATCGTCGTTTTAACTTTGACAAGTTCAGGGTCTATAAAAGATCGACTTGTCAAACGTTCGGCGGGTTATACCAGGATTACCTGGACAGGAGTGGCTTACTTGATGAAGGCAGGTTAACCCGGGGTTTTAGGTGAATACACCAGGCTTCCAAGCCGTGGCTTGAGAGCCAATTACAAGGGTCCTTTCAAACTCTTTGTTGCTTTGCAAAAAAGAGCCCCCAAGTAACTTTGTGAGCTGTGCTCAGTGTGTGCCCATGTTTGAGTCTGTGATTTGTGCAACACTCTCTTTGGCTCCACATATTTTTCTTTTGTGGCTTAAACGCCTATCAAGATGTGTAGCTATGGTGTGAAAACAACCAAGCCCCTTAGTGATATCCCTTCGTGGTTTTCAAACCGATCAAGAGGTGTAGCTATGGTTCAGATATGACCAAGCCCCCTAGTGATTTTCTTTATATCCGTGCGGCTGCTGAGACTGGATTAACAAAAAACTCTGCTTTGTTAGTAAACTCTTGTAAGCACACACAGGATGTAAAAAGAACAGATAACCCTGCTGTAACGGAGGCTCTGGTTTATTATATAATATATACATCGTCATAAATATGTACATATGAAGAGCCTATGGCTTCAAGTATAGTAAGGCCGAAGAAGAGCTATGTTCCATGGTCGTTTGGTCTCCTCCTCCGATTTACGTTAGTCTTTGTGCTCTCGAACATCAATGAGGTAGTAAGATCCGTTGTGCAGATTCTTGCTGACCACAAAGGGTCCTCCCCAAGGTGGGGATAACTTGTGCATATCAGTCTGATCCTGGATGAGCCGGAGCACCAAATCACCTTCTTGAAAGGTTCTGGTCTTAACCCGGCGGCTGTGATAACGTTGGAGATCTTGTTGATAAATCGATGAACGTGCTGCTGCAAGATCACGCTCTTCATCCAACAGGTCCAGGGAATCTTGCCGTGCCTTCTCATTATCAGCTTCAACATAGGTTGTCACACGGGGCGAGTCGTGACGGATGTCACTAGGAAGAACTGCCTTCACTCCATAAACCATGAAGAAAGGTGTGTAAACTGTAGACCTATTGGGTGTGCTGTTGATGCTCCATAACACAGAAGGTAGCTCCTCAACCCAACAACCCGGTGTCCGCTTTAAGGAACCATAAGCCTGGGTTTGATACCTCGTAGAATTTCTTGATTTGCCCTCTCCGCTTGACCATTAGACTGGGTATGGTAGATCGAGCCGGATGTGCTCATGTTGGCAAAATTCCTCCATCTCCCCTTTTGATAGGTTAGTACCATTCTCAGTTATAATACTGCGTGGAAAGCCAAACCGGAATATCACCTTTTTGATGAACTTAACCGCCGTGGCCGCATCACACTTACTGACTGGTTCTGCCTCCACCCATTTGGTAAATTTATCAACTGCTACTAATAGGTGGGTCTTTTTGTCCTTGGATCGCTTGAAGGGTCCAACCATATCAAGCCCCCAAGTCGCAAATGGCCAAGTTATTGGAATCATCCTCAACTCTTGAGCCGGAATGTGCGCACGGCGGGCAAATTTTTGACAACCGTCACATCTCTTGACTAAATCCTCCGCATCAGCATGCGCTGTCAACCAGTAAAAACCGTGGCGAAAAGCTTTAGCAACCAAAGATTTTGAACCGACGTGGTGACCGCAATCTCCTTCATGGATTTCTTGCAAAATCTCACAACCCTCTTGAGGAGAAACACAACGTTGAATTGCTCGTGAAACGTTGTAATGATGTAACTCCTCGTTGAGTATGGTCATGGACTTGGAACGCCGGATTATCTGTCGAGCCAACGTTTCATCGTCTGGTAACTCGCCCCGGTTCATGTAAGCCAGATATGGGATTGTCCAATCCGGTATGACGTGCAGAGCTGCCACCAATTGAGCCTCTAGATCCGGAATAGCCAACTCTTCTTCGGTTGGTACCTTGACTGACGGATTATGCAATACGTCAAGAAAGACATTCGGCGGAACCGGTTTACGCTGAGAACCAAGACAACTTGAAGCGTCCGCCGCTTCATTATTTCGCCGGTCTATATGGTCCACCTGATAACCCTTGAAGTGACCAGCCAATGTGTCCACCTCTCGCCGATATGCAGCCATGAGTGGGTCTTTAGAATCCCAAGTGCCAGCCACCTGTTGAGCCACCAGATCTGAATCCCCGAAGCACTTAACCCGGCTTAAGTTCATCTCCTTAGCCATCCGAAGACCGTGGAGCAAAGCCTCATATTCAGCTGCGTTGTTAGTACAAGGGAACATTAAACGGAGGACATAAAAAAACTTGTCACCTCGTGGGGAAGTTAGTATGACCCCAGCCCCCGAGCCCTCCAACTATGTGGACCCATCAAAATGAATAGTCCAATATGTATTATCTCGTTTCTCTTCAGGTGCTTGTAACTCCGTCCAATCATTGATGAAGTCCACGAGTGCCTGGGATTTGATCGCTGTGCGGGGTATATATTTGAGTCCACGAGGTCGAAGCTCGATAGCCCACTTAGCAATCCGGCCAGTTGCTTCCCTGTTTTGAATGATATCTCCCAGAGGGGATGAACTGACCACTGTGATGGGATGCCCTGAAAATAGTGTTTAAGCTTCCGGCTTGCCATAAACACTCCATACACCAGCTTCTGCCAATGTGGATACCTCTGCTTTGACTCAATGAGCACTTCACTGATATAATAAACCGGCCGTTGAACCGGATATTCCTTGCCAACTTCCTTGCGCTCCACCATGATAGCCACGCTAACAGCTCGGGCATTAGCAGCCACATATAGCAATAACGGCTCCTTATCAATCGGTGCTGCAAACACGGGCGGTTCAGCTAACTGCCTCTTCAGATCCTCGAACGCTTTATCAGCTGCCTCGCTCCAGACAAAGTTATCTGTTTTCTTGAGCATCTGATATAAAGGGATGGCCTTCTCCCCGAGACGACTGATAAAACAGCTCAAAGCTGTAATCCGACTGGCCAGACGTTGAACGTCATTGATACACGCCGGTTTAGCCAAAGACGTGATTGCTAAATTTTTTTCCGGATTAGCCTCGATGCCTCTATTTGACACTAGAAAACCTAAGAGTTTGCCTGCCGGGACACCAAAGACACACTTCTCCGGATTGAGCATCATCTTGTAAACCCGGAGGTTGTCAAAGGTTTCTCTCAAATCATCTATCAATGTTTCCTCCTTTCTGGACTTTATCACAATATCATCCACATATGCATGAACATTGCACCCAATCTGCTTATGAAGGCAATTCTGAACACAACGCTGATAAGTTGCCTGGGCACTCTTGAGTCCAAAGGGCATGGAGACATAGTAGAAGGCTCCAAAGGGAGTTATGGAAGCTGTCTTCCCCTGGTCTTTAACCGCCATTTTGATCTGATGATAACCAGAATAAGCATCCAGAAAGCACAAACGGTCACAACCTGCCGTAGCATCAATTATCTGATCAATGCGAGGGAGGGCAAAGGGGTCTGTAGGGCAAGCTTTGTTTAAATCTGTGTAATCCACACACATACGCCAAGTGCCGTTTTTCTTAAGAACGAGCACCGGATTAGCCAACCACTCTGGATGAAAGACCTCCACGATAAACCCTGCGGCCAACAACCGAGCTACCTCTTCACCGTTAGCCTTACGCCTTTCTTCATTGAAGCGGCGGAGAAACTGCCGGACCGATTTAAACTTAGGATCAATGTTAAGTGTGTGCTCAGCGAGTTCCCTCGGTACACCTGGCATGTCAGAAGGTTTCCATGCAAAGATGTCCCGGTTCTCACGGATGAACTTGATGAGCGCAGTTTCCTATTTGGGATCCAGGTTAGCGCTGATGCTGAATTGTTTGGATGAGTCGCCAGGAAAAAAATCAATCATCTTAGTGTCTGTAGCCGATTTGAACTTCAACGCCGGATCATGTTCCGTAGTTGGCTTTTTCAAAGAGGTCATATCTGCCGGATCAACTTGCTCCTTATAGAATTTCAACTCCTCCGTGGCACAAACCGAATCAGCATAAGCCGCATCACCTCCCTCACACTCCAAAGCGATCTTTCTGCTTCCATGTACTGTGATAGTCCCCTTATGGCCTGGCATTTTAAGCTGTAGATAACCACAACACGGCCTTGCCATGAACTTAGCATAAGCCGGCCGCCCAAACAGGGCGTGATACGGGCTTTTGATTTTTACCACTTCAAAAGTCAATGTTTCTGATCTCGAATCATAGTCATCTCCAAAAGCCACCTCTAAGGCTATCTTGCCCACTGGATATGCAGATTTACAAGGCACCACACCATGAAAAACGGTATTTCACGGTTTAAGATTCTTATCTGTCAACCCCATACGGCAGAATGTATCATAATATAGGATATTGATACTACTTCCCCCATCCATGAGTACTTTGGTGAACTTATACCCCCCAGCTTGAGGGGCCACCACCAGGGCCAAGTGACCCGGATTGTCAACCCGGGGTGGGTGATCCTCTCTACTCCACAAGATGGGTTGCTCAGACCAGCGCAAATACTGAGGCACTGCCGGTTCAACAGAGTTTACTGGCCTCTTGTGAAGCTTCTGACCACGCTTACACAAACTAGTAGTGAAGACATGATATTGCCCGCTATTTAGCTGCTTGGGATTGCTCTTGTAACCCAACTGCTGCTGCTGGTTCCCCTGATGGTTGTAACCTCCCTGGTTGCCTTGGTGCCCTTGATTGACGTGTCCGGTTTGGTTGCCTTGAAACCCTAAACCGGAACCGCCACCTCTATAACCCGGCCCGTGGTAACCACCTCCTGAACCACCGGGCGGGCCATTATCATACTAGAACATATTGGAATTCTTGAAATCCTGCATGATATAACAGTCCTTCCAAAGATGCGATGCTGGCTTCTCCTTTGATCCATGCTTTGGACAGGGTTGATTTAACAGGCGTTCCAAATTGGGGCCTGAACCTCCGCCCCTCTGGGGCTGCTTGCCCTTGCGGTGCTGGCCATTCTCCTAAGCATTGGTGTTAGCTACAAAGTCCAAGCTGCTATCGGCCTTGCGCTTACCACTGTTCCCATGGCCTGCCGGATTATGCTGCTGACCCTTGGCGTTGCTGTTCTTCTTCCCTTTCCCCGGTTTGTCCTCCTCTGAATCCGGGTCCTTGGTATTATCTGAATCGGCGTACTTAACCAAAGCGGCCATGAGCGTTGACATATCATTGCAGTGACGCTTGAGCCTTCCTAACTTCTGTTTGAGCGGCAGAAAACGGCAGTTGCCCTCCAACGTTAGTACTGCGGTGTCTACATTGATACGATCCGATGAGTGTAAAATTGCTGAGACCCGCTTGACCCAATGGGTCATGGACTCCCCTTCCTCTTGGACACAAGCGGCCAGATCCATGATTGACATTGGTTGTTTACAAGTATCCTTGAAGTTCTGGATAAACCGGTGCTTCGAATCGGCCCATGATCCGACAGAATTAACTGGTAAGCTCTTTAACCGAGTATGAGCTGTTCCCTCCAACATCATGGTGAAGTATTTCGCACACGCTGCCTCATCCACGTCTAACATCTCCATTGCCATCTCATAGCTTTCAACCCATGCCTCTGGTTGTAAATCGGCGGTGTAATTTGGTACCATACGAGGTACCTTGAAGTCCTTGGGCAATCTCACATTACGCAAAGCGGGGGTGAGACATGGCACCCCTAAGGAACTGAACATCACACCTAGTTCTACTGAAGCGGTAGGGTGAACTGGAGTATGTTGACGCGCTCCGTGTCAAGCCGCTAGCTTGGCCTCCCGACGCGCGCGGCCGTGATCCACAACATCCTGTGCATTAGTACCTCCCCCTGTCGGGTTGTGTCCTCGCGGCGAATTACGGCGGCGTGCACTGCTTGACACGGCTGGCTCATCCTCAACATGTCTGCTATAGCTCCTGCTCAGACGGGGAGTGGAGTGAATCCTCTCACGACTGTGTGAATATGCCTGCTGCTGATTTAGCGCCGTTTAAAGGAGATCTCTGGCCCGACGTGCCTCAATCGCAACTGGTGATTCGCCGTCGATTGGGAGGGCTGCCAGGCGTGAAGCGGTGGCCACAATATTGTCCAACGGGTTGGAATAATGCCCGGGAGGTGTTGGTACATGCTGTGGCACAACGTTGTTCTGACGAGGTGGGGCCATCGTGCGCGGTTGAACCGGCGCCCCTGTTCCTGTTGCCTCCGCCCGGTTCAGTACCGGCTAGTGACTAGCTCCTGCTCCTGGTGTGTTGAAGAGATTTCGCGGCTGATAACCCGACGGGAGATGCGATCGGTACCTTCTTCTCAGGACTTCCTCAGAAGCGTTCTGATCCAGCCTAATCCGGTAGGCCTGTGCTTCCAATTCAGCCCGTTCTGTAGCCATCCTAGCGTTCTCCGCCGCTAGGTCCGCTTTAGCCTGGGCTATCTGATCCTTTACCTTTGCAATCTCCGTGTTGTGCTGATCCCTGGCTGCTGCATCTACCTCTGCGGCCATCAATGCTGCCAAAGCGTCAAACAAGTCAGACATGACTTGAGCCGGAGGCGGCGCCGAGCTTCCTGCCCCCGCCGGTGTGGCTGTTGTTGAACCGGAGAGCATTGCTACAGCAGTTGATGAGTGAGGCGCTGAGTGTGTACCGGCCATGAAGATAGCGGCTCTGTTTGGCAGATCAGGGAGGTCCGGAATACTCTTGCCCTCGGATCCCCCACCAATCCGGCCATCTTGTAACTGATAGAGCGATTCGGTTTCTCCAGAAGACTCATCGTCGGAACAGAAAACGGTTTCTCCATCGAACGTCGGTCCGTCCTCGTATTCTGCTCCATGGATAGCACCTACAAAGACATGCTTCATCACGGGCTGAACCGGCGAAGAACTTGTACGCTGAGCCGTTTCGATGATGTCGGTGCAGGTGTCCAGCTCAGGGGCCGGTTCACCAATCTTGCCGATGAAGCCGTGAATCCCACCAAAGGGGACCCGGTACCCATATTCAATTGAATCGGCCTCGGGACCCCATCCCGCGTTGTCGATGTAGAGCTTGCCGTGACGACTCTTCGTCATCCAGCCCACAGCATATCCCTTGAGTCCATCAAAGCTGCCCTTCAAGAACTCGAAACCATTGTGCGATAGCCCCACGGTGGGCGCCAACTGTTGTGGGTTTGACACGGCAGATGTCCTTGTGAAAGGACTTAGTCATGGAGCCATTGCAACGGGTTAACTTAAAGGGGTTAAACCGGACAAGGGGACCCAGAGAGTTTATACTAGTTTGGCCCCTTCGATGAAGGAAAAAGGCTACGTCTAGTTGTGATTGGTATTGCTTGGGTTTCGAAGGCCAGGGAGCGAATCCGCTTTGTCTGGCTCCCGAGTTGTTATCTCTCGCTTGAACCGCTGCCGGGTCGTCCCCTTATATACATGGGTGGCGCCCGTCAGTTTACAAAGTCCCGAAGCCGGATCATAAACGTTTCCGGTTTGGTCTCTACACTTCCTATCTTACAAAGCAAGTTACATGATTAAGTCGGTTTACATCTACAGGCCTTAACTCACTTCTGGGCCTTGGGCCTTCGTAAAGCGCCATCATCTTCACATCTTCATGGGCTTCTAATCTTCATAAAGTTAATCCGGCTACTCCTGGCCGGTTTACGCCCAGTAGTAATATCCCCAACAAATCGCCTCGATCTCTGTCCATGAGTTGCAACTATTTTCTGGTGTTTGTAGGATATGTGTTGGGGGCCGTGCGTAGCGCTGACCCTAGGGGTGGGCTATGATGCGGTAGAGACATGAGGCACGGTGTACCGGGATGCCCGTTTGGTGCCTCGGGAACCCTGCTCTCATTGTTTGGGGCCGTGAGCGAAACCCCGACCGGATATCCTTGCGGATGGAACCCGAATAGGCGATAAACCTGGACTAGAGACTTGTGTGGTTAGTCAGGTCATGGCCGACTCCCTCGTCAGACTTCCGCTTGAAGGTTGCCGAGATACACGGCGTGTACATGGTGCTAAGTCGCGAGAGCGTGTGTGAAGAAGTACACCCCTATAGGGTTATAAATGATCTATTCGAATAGCCGTGTCCGTGGTAAATAACTTCTGGGTTGCCTGTACAGTTCATAGACAAGTGAAAGTGGATACTCTAAAATGCGCAAGATAAGCGTGAGTGCTGTGGATGGCCTTCTCGTAGGGAGATGAGAGCGGATCCATAGTGGTGTATTGATTGGTGAATATATGGACTCGTGTGCGCCACCTCAAAAGAGTTACCAGCAGTCGTAGTACAGGATAGCCACTGAGTCAAAGCTGGCTTGCTGCAGTTAAACTCCACCACCCCTTTGTTGATACTGATGCATATGTAGCTAGTTCTGATGTAAGTCTTGCTGGATACATTTGTACTCACGTTTGCTTATTTTATGTTTTGCAGAGAGACTTCAGTCTCACTAGTAGTTTCGCGTGGACTTCGATGTTTAGCTTGTTACCTCAGCTACGATCTTGTGCCCTCGGCAAGGTCTTGTAGATAGTTAGGCTTCTCAGCCTTTTTCATTTGTAGTTGTCTGTACCCAGACAAGTTAAGCTTCCGCATGTGCTTTTTGCTTGTATGACTTGAATGCTGGGTTATCAGACCCATGTTTGTAATATCTAGCTCCTCGGAGCCTAATGAATAAATACCTGAGTCATAGAGTTATGTTATGATGCCATGTTGTATTTGCACATATCGAGCATATTGTGTGTATGTTATTGAAATGCTTGATATGTGTGGGATCCGACAACCTAGTTGTTTATCCTTGGTAGCCTCTCTTATGGGGAAATGTCTCCTGGTTCTTCCACTGAGTCATGGTAGCTTGCTACTGCTCCGGAACACTTAGGCTAGCCCGAATGTGTCCTTCTTCATTCCTGTGTCTGTCCCTTTCGGGGAAATGTCACGCGGTGTCTACCGGAGTCCTGTTAGCCCAGCTACTACGGCCCAGATCCACTCGCTGATGACCGACACGTTCGTTGCTGGGTCATGTATGCTTGTCCCTGTAAGTTAGTGCCACTTTGGGTTTACGAATAGTCATGTTGGCTTGGGTTCTTTGTCATATGGATACTAGCGACACTATCATATACGTGAGCCAAAAGACGCAAACGGTCCCGGGCCAGGTAAGGTGGCATCCGTGAAAATACCGTGCGTGAGGCCGCAAAGTGATATGATGTGTTACATACTAGATCGGTGTGACTTAGGATCGGGGTCCCGACATTAACGAGCTAGTCTAGTAGAGGCATACTAGGGACACATTATTTTGTCTATGTATTCACACATGTATCAAGTTTCTGATTAATACAATTCTAGCATGAATAATAAATATTTATCATGATATAAGGAAATATAAATAACAACTTTATTATTGTCTCTAGGACATATATCTTCCAGATTTTGCCCTTGTAATGCTTTTGGGCAATTCTTCCATTTTCAATGCATGCAGTGAAGAGATCCAAACAAATCTGGCCACCCACTTGCTTCTAATATTGTCAAAAGCCCCTCGGTGTCTGCCACAGTTGGTTCTTTCAGGGTCCAAACACCTCGAGCACGGCCGTTGCAAACCTGACTATGGCATCTCCTCATGTGCTCTCCGACATTTGTAGCTACTCGTCTCACGAATCAGCGGCCGTGCTGTATGCAAGCATCCGCAGTGCAGCCATGTACTTCTGGTAATCAGAAAACTCAATCGTTCCCATGATGTCCTTCTTCAAGATGAAGTAGTCATCATAGGACCAGACGCCATGGTACAAACGATTAAAGACAGTCTTGCGCATCCGTAAACCCGACGAAAATGGTCAGCGAAGAGTGCAAGGGGGGCAAAATAGTCGTCCATCAGTGTCAAATGGTCGTGTGCCCTGTTGCAGTTGAGCACTTGATGGCCCTTGGTGAAACCCTTGAAATTGAGAACGTACTCCTCCACACGCTCCGGGTCTTCAAGGATCGCATGCATCATCCACGTCTTATCCATGTAATCATTGTCGTCAATCGAGTCATCGGACGACTCAACATAGTGCTCATATATGTACTCTAAATCCGAATCCATTGCTTGCAAGAAGAAGAGACAATTATTTTAACTCCCGCAATTCATCGAACAGTTGCCGGGCATGGTGAGTATGGCAGTAGCGGATGGTACCCGGCGGGGCGGTCGGAGAAAAAAATATGAATTGTCTTGATTTAATGTATTTGTGAGAGAAAAAAGTATGAATTGTCTTGATTTTGCTGCTAAGAAGTGTATCTAGATAAAGATATGATGTCTCTTTCTTTATTAAACAAGAGTCGCGTCATATTATTCTTAGATTAGACGACATGCGTCCCGGTGTAGCATCGAGGCTGCCCTTGCATGGACGGACGCGCATCGCAGCCGCAGCCAGCTGCTTTGTCGCGACGCTCGTATATCTGCAGAAAAATGCACGCTTTCAAGCCAGCGATTCGATACTTTATTTCGCATGCTCGCCTCGCAGTGACCTGAGCACCAGAAAATAAAGCAAAGGCCGGCGCATGTCGAGAATAATTTGATTAGGTATCATCTGGTGCAGTATCATTCGAGTGCTTAGTCACATGCATGGGTTAGTTAAGGAGGCTGCTTTGGCGATGCACTAGCTGCTGCTGGCCAAGATTTGGAAACTAATGAGGTTTCTTTTACGGTAAAGGCAGGCGCATTACGGCCTCGGAGCCGAGTGAGTGGGCGATACCACGTTACGTACAGATGCTCCGCTGCTGTTTTAGGCCCCGTTCGTAATCTCTCTGCTCCTCCACTCCGCGGAGTTGGTGGAGCTCGGTCTTCGCAGCTCCGTTAAAGTGAGGTCCGCTCCGGGAGCAGAGTTAAGAGAGTGGAGAGGAACCGAACGCTCCCTTAGTTCGACGATTGGTCGACCTCGAGCTTAGGGGATCCTCCGCCAGTGGCCGACGAATGGCGGTGAAGCTGAAATTACACATAGGCCTTGTTGAGTATCATATCATACCACGAGAGTAGTTGCTATGTGTGTTTTGTTGTTGGGCGAGGGCTATGTTGTGGAGCCATTATTCTGTACTCTAAGAGCATTTTCAAGTGCCCCAAAACTGGTCCGCACGCTAAAATTTAGATATTTTTGGCGCCAGAAAGCTCCAGGAGAAGCTATAAAACAGTGTGCGCGTAAAAAAAGGGTTGGACGCACGCTGAAAAACGCTATCAAAAACTGCAAATTTGAGACGTCGAATTGCGCGCACTTCATAATTTACACTGAGTGTTCTTTTGAACGCGCGTTTTTAGGCATTTGCTAAAGCAATGTTGGGTCTAGCGCACTAAAAATACTACAATGACGCACTAAAAACTATTTTAGAGCGTGAAATTTTTATGCACCTGTCGAAGATGCTTTAAAACTCTTCTCTACCTCAACCCCGCTTCTCTGGCCATTATCATCATTGCCACACAAGTCGCAACACCACCAAC
The DNA here is from genome assembly GCF_018294505.1 of Triticum aestivum. Taxonomy (NCBI): domain Eukaryota; kingdom Viridiplantae; phylum Streptophyta; class Magnoliopsida; order Poales; family Poaceae; genus Triticum; species Triticum aestivum. The sequence continues at coordinate 597,350,568 of NC_057812.1, forward strand.
ACCATCAGTCGGGCACCTGCCCATCATGGTGTCATGCACGTCCAGCTCCAGGAAAGCACAAATGAAACCATGGTCTTCAAAACGGCGCTCGGGGCCCTAAAGATGGAAACGACGGTGAACCGTCGCCACCGTCCGACCTGCAAAGATCTAGGCTTTCGCCCGAAGACCATAACCCGGGGTTGTGGATCGCAGCACTCTTCAACAGCGCCTCCTAGGAGGACCACAATGCCCACATGCGCCATCACCGTTGGTCGGGAAGGGCAGCAAGCCTTCATCCGGAGTCTCAACTCCATCTAGCGCCTCCACGCAGGTGACAAATCGCCAGCCTACCAACCTGCCGAGCTGTCCACCACCAACATAGCGATGTGGCCATAGCCACGTCCAACAACACCGGAGGGCCGGATGGACGAGCTTGTCCTAATCTGATTTGGTCCCTTTTTTAAGCTAACTACACGGTGGCTCTAAAAGCCCTAAACCCTAAACCCCAATTCTCTACAAAACTGGAAATGCTAATAGTAAGAAAATGCATTTTTAGGCAAAGCTACACAAATATTCTCTATATTTAATATATTTAAAATTTTAAAGCATCTACTTTGAAGCCAAGGCAACTATGGTGCTAAATCCATGAGCTATGAGACACTTTATGTTAAATCACCAACTTTCTAAAGTCTTTCAAAGTGAACCTATATCTCTTTTTAATGGTGAAACTGGTTTCACATTTGAAAATTTTCAAAATATGTGAAAAAAATCATAGACACATGAATATTGTGATATTATAGTCTTCTCAATTAAGTTTAGTAAAAGATACACTATGTGCCAGATGCGAAAATGTCAAGAGAGGTTAGGGTGTATACGGTATACCAAACCTGTCATAGGAGAAGTCCGTAAATAGAGATACAAATGATTAAAATATCACCAAAGAACTAGCCATGAACAAGGTTGCGTGGAAGTTAACTATCCACGTGCCAGAACCATGCGACTTTGTTTCAATATCTTACAGGTTTCAACTGTAGCCTACATCCACTCGCTGTTGTTTATGGGCGGCATTCTAGAGGATGGTGGCGCTTCATCTTCGAGATGATCTTCCGAGCTTCGATCATCCTCGAGTTCATCCATTACGATTGAGTCAATGAAACTTCGGCGGAGATTCTTAATGTCTCCTTGGAACAGCAAGGTTAGGGTTACTCAATGTGTGTGCGTGCTTGTTGATGAGATTTGGTGGCAGGCACTTCAGGTCGATTCAATTGTTCAATGGCGACAACTGCAGCTCCTGATGACTTCCCGGTTGTCGTTGACAAGGTCAAACCGGCTGTGATAGATGAGCGGCAATGGCAGCAGCATGTTGATGGCACTTTTTGATGGAGGCAGTGGTCGTTCAACGGTGCATGGGTCCTCTATGTAATTTTTATTATGTTTGGGGTATTTTGTACATCTTAGGTCACCTCCAGCGCCAACCCTCAAAACCCCCCGCAATCGTTCGGACCGCGTGGTCCGGACGTGTTTTGCCATCCAACGTGTTCATGCATCGGTTCGCAGGCCCTTCCGGACGCGCTTTTTCCTGCAAACCAGAGACAAAGTGGGGGGGGGGGGGGCTTTGCGGCTGTCCGGACCACTGCCAAGCCCGCTCTTGGGTAACCTGGCCTATAAAAAACCCACCCGTGCCCGTGCACGTTCCTTCCCGAAATGGCCAGTGCCGCTCCATAACACCAGTGTCGCATTCATGTCGGCTCAGAGTGATGCAACCTTTCACTGCTCTTAGGCGTTGAAACAGCGAGCCGGCCAAGAGCGCCGACTGCGCCGCTTCCTGGTGCATGCGGCTGCCCCGCATTCAAACGACATCCCGTCCTTCCGCTTGCTTGCATTAAAATGTGTGTGGTTGCTGAGGAACGGCGAGCCGACGCCACCCATTCATCCGTCCACCGCCTGCCATTAATCACGTCACCGGTTTCCCTGCCACCCCCCTATTAGGGCATATTTCTCCCTTACTGGTTTTGGTGATTGATGACAATGCGTTGGCGGATTAATCGTGTGCTTTGAGCATTTCAGATAATCGATTATATGGCACGAGACGATTCGAGCCCCTCGAAGATTTAGAGCGAAGGTGTTTATTTTTCCTTAGTTTCTTTTCCAATGGACTTGAGTCGTAGGAAAACCGTACTATTAAGAGGGGACCACTTTGGAAAGGTTTGGGTGGAATCATCATGTAAACATCTTCATTTGCACCCACTTCCATTCCCGTATCTCCGAAGGTCATCACATGTTCTTCTGAACACTTGTCATGAGGCAGAGGTAGTATCGCTCTCGACAGCGGTAGTACCGCTTGTAAGCGGTACTTCCGCTGATCTTGTCCCGCGTGTACTACCGCTTATTTGAGGCATTCTTTGTCTCGTGCTCAACAGTAGTTGAGCAGAAGTAGAGCGGTAGTACCGCTTGCGGTACTTCCACCTCTACTAACACTCCACTTCTGCAGATCTCGCTGTAGCTTGGACAGATAAGCGGAAGTAGAGCGGTACTGGGAGTGGTAGTACTGCTTATAAGCGATACTACCGCCGAGTCACTGCCGCTGCCACTACCGCTTATATCTATGCCTCTGGACTCGTTTACCACTCCGCGGTAGTAGGGCGGCAGAAAGGTAGCAGTAGCACTTCTTATAAGTTGTACTACCACCATACTTCCGCCCTACCACCGCTAGTTCCTATACACTGCACCCTAAGCGGTAGTACCGCTAGGGCGAGTGGTAGTACTGCTCCGCAACACTACCGCTTCGGGGTGCTCTGTCATGCACTATGTTTTGAGGAACTACCGCCCAGGTGGTAGTATCGCTTATGTGTGGGATATGGACAGAATAACGGTTGGATTTGTCCTCTCTATATAAAGGGGGTCTTCTTCCCCAAGAAGACTTGCCTCTTTCTTCCCCAAACTCCATTGTTGCTCAAAGCTCCATTTTCACCCGATCTCTCTCCCTAGACAATCATTCTTGTTGATTTTCTAGGGTTTGGTTGAGAGGGCCCCGATCTACACTTCCACTAGGAGATATTTGATTTCCCCCACTAATCCCTTGTGGATCATGTTACTCTTGGGTGTTTGAGCATCCTAGACGGAGAGGTCACCTCTGAGCCACAATCCATTGTGGTGAAGCTTCGTGGTGGTGTTGGGAGCCTCCAATTCAGTTGCGGAGATTGCCCCAACCTTCACTACTAGGAAAAAGGCTACTAGCAGCGCAGGTAAAATGGCTACTAGCAGCGCGGGTACCGGCGCTACTAGTATCGCGCTACAGCTAATAGTTAGTAGTAGCGCGGGTGCGAACCAACGCTACTAGTAATGAAATAGTAGTAGCGCGGCTGATTTTTCCCCACGCTACTACTAAAAAGTTAGTAGTAGCCCAGTTTCAAACCCACTAACGAAGTAGTAGTAGCGTGTTTGGTTTTTCCCACGCTACTACTAACTAGTTAGGAATTAAAAAAAATAAAAGCCACCAATTCCATTCTATGCATACAATTCCAACAACTAAAACAAACACATTGCAATAAACCAGCAGCATCACACATCATTACTAATCCAAGAATTGTCATGGTTTTCAGGCCTTCAATTAAAACACCTACACTTCTTGCCAAGTCACTTACTCCCAGCTAGTGCAAACACAGTTACAAGCAAACCAAAATGCATAAAAACACCAAACAGTGGCATCTCTCTAAATGATCCGCTCCCTCTACATCCTTGCAAGCATCTTCACGATAAGCAAATCTGTAGGAAAAAGTCAACTTAGCATGTGCTCCCTCTGTCAACTCTCTAGAGTAGATTTTTGTGGTCACGTCCTTGCATGTTGGAAACAATCTTTGGTTAAGATTACACTCTTTTGTAGAGGAAAGAACTTTGGGACAATCAACAACCTTTCACTTGATCTCCGCTAGCTACTTTGGATTCAATAAGAAAAGGAACATTTATTTTGAACTGAAAAGAACAAGCAGGGAAGCATGCTATCAATCTTTTGGCTAGAATTTCACAAAATGCACCTGTCAAGTGTACTCTAACAATCGACGTGTCCCATCTCCTCATGATTAAGGACTTTAGCTGAGCCGACAACATGGAGCAAGATGTAGTCGTTTCCGAGCATGAACCCTTGGCTGTCGTCAATGAATCTACAACATCCATCATGCCCATTGTAAAATATGTTAGTTTCAGATAAGAAAAGAACTGAACTCTGAACATATGCAGCAAAAACGTTAGTCATCAGCAGCAAAAAAAGGAAATATATTTTGTCATCAATGAACCTGCAACATCCATCATGCCCATTGTACAATATGTAGTCGTTTTTGCTGCTGATAAGAAAAGAACTGAACTCTGAACATATTTTGTCATCAACAGCAAAAAAAAGGAAATATATTTCACTGATTTTGGTGTTGCAAAAACGTTTATACTTTATCACATTATAAGTCCTCACACCATCAACTATGACAAAATCTGAGAGTATAAGTCTGGTTACATTCACCCAAGTCCAAACATAAAATTCTGTCCAACATAGTACAGCCCACTTTGATAATTTGATAGGATTTAATATACCAAACGAAACCTGACAAGTGATATGTGTTTAAGTACCTACAGAACAGCCTCTAAAATTGTCATGTTGTAACTTTATTTTAATACCACCTCTAACAGGGCCTAATCTACCATATCAAAATATTGTACCTAGGAACATATATTTCGGGACAGCAAACTAAACTGATGGCTGCTCTCAAACCATACATCCAAATGACACAAATAAATACTCTAAAGAAACCTTGGAACTTTATCTAAAACTTATGTAAAGGGGTCAACTCAAAATTCTGAGCCTAGCTAACTCATTTTTCAGATATAAGCTTGTTGTCCAGATTTGACAGTGCAGTTTTTAACTGAACCAAGTTCAGTTTACAGCCAGAGTCACCCCACGATCCAGATTTTCTCTAAAAGGCAACCAACATCTCGAAATATTGCTCATTATAAGGGTTGTCATCAGTTTTAAACATTTCCATCTGAGATGGGCTTAAGCCATAGAGGAATTGAGGAATGTTCTTGTAATTATCCATTACTGCAAGAAGGTTAAAGATAAAGCTTGAAGCCACTATGACCGGACCCTGAAACATGTGAATGGAATGACAAATCATAATAATAAGTATTCGTCTAGACAAATTAATGAAGTATATGATCCTGATTTCTCAACGAATTTAAGCATGTGAGATTCAGATCACAAAATTTTGTTTCTTGATGAATTTAAGCATGTGTTAGACACCAGCACAATTTTTGCCATCAGTGATGAAATAAAAACGAGGAGCAGAGCATTTACCTGAGAATCTGAAGACGCGGTCCCCTGTATTCTCTTCCTCTCCTCCTTAGAAATCAACGATTCCATCGGAACATAGACCTGCAACCAGTGGCCGAGCGCGACAAGCAACTAAGAAGGGGTCATTTTTCAAAATGAATGCAAAAAAGGATGTGCAACTCACAACATGTTGTGCTGATAGTTGTTCTTGTTCAACACTTTCTTTGCCTCTCTTTCATTTGTAAAAGGACTGCATGTTCTACTATTTCAAAAAAAATGTTACTTGTCTAAATCAGGACTGACTGAACTTATTCTTTGCACAAATGAGAAATCTGAAGCCCTTCTTGTACTTTTGACGCTGCTACTAGTACAACCTAAGCACTAACAACCAATGAGCAAGAAATATAATGCAGGAAGAAAAGAATACATCCATCTGAAGCCCTGCACATGAACCAGATCCTCTTACACGTGCAGAATATCAACATTGCCCAACTAAAGTCAGACCTATTAGTGGGTCACAAACATGGATTTCACACGCAGGTCAGCAGTAAATCATGCATCTACGCTAGGTGAAGAGGGATTGAGACAGGAGAAAGTTACCATCTGGACGTCGTAGATGATCGGCCTCTCGAACCATGGGATGACGATGTGAGTCCCCTCGGGGTAGACCTGCACGGAGCAGACCCAGAAATCAAACGCGCCCTTCATTTGGCAAACAAAACAAAAAAAGCCCAGTATCCAATTTCTTCACATACTCTACATAAATGAATAGCACCAGTCAAATTCAACGGTAAGTGACAGGATGCGGGACCATCGACATGTCCGAACTGGTCGAAGATCTTGTAAGGTGATGTTTGGAATCACTTATATAGAGTTAGTTCTTGGGTTTGTGTTAAGCAAAACAAAACCTAGCCACTGTTATGATTGTGAAGTGTGATAAGTTAAACCTGTTCATGGAGCAATTATCCTAACATTTGATCTGGCAAGCAAGAGAAATCACCACACTTGCATTTCTAGGTATGCAATATGTACATAATAATACTGTATAAGGCACTTGATTAAGAGATGTTTTCCTGCTTTCCACCTCATAGATGTTGAAAAAAAAAGTCTTGACAGCAAGGAAACTTCAAACGATACTTCCATGGCATGACAAATGAATGACTTCCCTACACAAATTCTACTACTACTGGACATTGGGTGGCATCTTGAACTCACTCCTAAGGTCGCAGCACATCCTATATTCTTAGAGATTATAGAAATATTAAAACTAGACAACACAAAAATGTCCCAGTCGGTGGATGTACCTCTAGCAGTCTCCCCTCTTCCACGAGTTGCTCATACCTGTCAGCCATTAAAAATGTTGTCATGCACATATAATTCAGGCGAGAGCAAGGCCAAAAATCCATCAATGCAAGTGCAATTCAGCCCATTTACAGCAAGACGAATCTCACGGGCACCGAGTTCAGCAGGCCCCTCTAATTACAAGCATCAGACCGCAGGTCGACGAGTAGAACCACAACCCGAACAAAAGCACTCTGGCCTCAGCAGCGCGCCTACCCTCGCCAGCAGCAGAAACCAAATGAAACCAAGAAAGTCGTTGCGGTAGTAGAGAGAGGAAAGAAGCAGGCTGGGGGAGGAGAGGGGGGCAGGGGGATTCGGGGCTCACTGCGAGAGGTGGAACGGGGAGAGGACGTTGGAGGGGCGGAGGCAGGAGAAGATCCAGGCGAGCAGCGGGTGCGCCTCCTCGTACTGGAAGAGCCACTCGAGCGGGCCTCCGGCGGGCCGTCTGCATCGGCGGCGGGCAAGAGGGGCCCTCCCCGCGCCGTGCCGCACCCGGAGAAGGGGGCCCCTAGCTAGGGTTTGGGGCCAGCACAAGGGCACGGCGAGGAGGAGGATCCGCGCGTGAGGTGGGGGGTGCTGGCGGTGGGGTTGGGGGAGAGGAGGTCATCGGCGTCAGCGGTGGCGGCGGGGTTGGTTGGGGGAAATGTGGGGAGTGGAGGACGAGGAGAGGCGTCGGGGGAGAGACAGAGCAGGGGTGAGAGGCTGAGGTGGGGCGGCGAGGAGATAATTAGCAGTAGCGAGGGTTATAAAACCGCGCTGCTACTATCAACTTAGTAATAGCGTGGGTTTATAACCGGCGCTACTACTATGACTGGTCCCGAGGGGCACGATGAAAATCATTTAGCGTAGCGAGGGTTATAAACCCGCGCTGCTACTATCAACTTAGTAGTAGCGTTGGTTATAAACCCACGCTACTACTAATTAGCAGCAGCGCCTTATTTTAAAGCGCGTTGCTGGTAAAATTCTGTGTATAGGCTTTTCCCTAGTAGTGCTTGTTTGTAAAGGTTTAGTTGCCACCTTCAAGGGCACCACTAGTGGAGTCACGACTCTCGCATTATGTGAGGGCGTGAGGAGAATACGGTTGGCCTAGTGGCTTCCTAAGGATCATTGTGCCTCCACACCGCTCCAATAGAAACGTACCGCCCCTAAAGGGAAAGAACTTTGGTAACACCTCCTCGTCTTCACTGGCTCCACTAGTGGTTATCTCTTACCTTTACTTTGTGAAAACTTGTTTGGTTGTTTATCCTTTGCTTGCTTTCTTGTTTGCTTGCTTGCTTCATCTAGACAACCTATTTGTTGTCAATCCTAATTTGTGATGAAAGGCTGAAAATTGGTAGTTGCCTATTCACACCCCCCTCTAATCAACCACATCGATCCTTTCAATTGGTATCAGAGCCTCATCTCTTTTTAAGGGCTTAACTTTCTAAAGAGTATGGTTGACGACGGGCCTCGAGCGGCTGAACTACCTACGGCCGAAGTGGTGACCGCAGTCACACGAGAGGACCTAAACGAGGCTATTGCTTCGCTTAGGACCTCTATGATGACCGAGGTCAAATCTTTGTTTAAAGATCTCCTTGAGGGACTAAACTTTCTACCGTTCCGCTTCAAGTGGTTAAACCCACTACCACAGAGTCAGATGCCAACTCCGGTAAGGAGGGGTCTAGTAGTGATAAGAATCCTTTGCCTCAAGGGAAGAATGGGACAGACATCCATGCCGCGGTTACTCCTCTCCCGACCTATGATTGGTCGGTCCATGTACCTCATATTAACCATCTTGGTCCTCCTACTAAGCTTGCATTAAATGACTTTCCTAATTGGGGTTTTTCACATCAATTCGCATTTGAATCACAACTCAACTCATCTTTGGAGAATCATTGAACAAGGCTTCTCACCGCATGATCCAAACAACTTCACTCCAAGAGAAGAAGTGGAAAATCGATACAACCACTCTGCATTGTTCATTCTTCAAGATGCAATGCCTCCCGAAGAGCTAGCTCACCTGCGCCCATTCACTCTTGCAAAATATTCTTGGGAACACATTTTCTTTTTGTACAAGGGGAGCTCGAGCATTCACCTCTCCAACTTTGAAGTGGTGGTGCTTGATGAGGCCGACGAGTTTGTGATGAATGATGATGAAGATCCTCGTGAGCTTTACCAGAGGTTGACCACTCTTGCGGTCTCTCTCTGAGATCATGGGAGAAAGGATAGGGATGATAGTTGGATCAAGCGGAAGTTCCTCAAGGTAATCATGCCTCACAACAAGGCCAGGTCCTCCATGATTCGTCAAAGATAGGACTTCCACACCTTGTCCTCAAGCGATGTGTTGGATGAATTCATTGCTATGAATATCTTGAACAAGATCACCGACAATGACCTTGCATGAGCCCAACGATTAAAGAAGCCCAACCTTGCTTTAAAGGCCAAGGCCATTCTGGAAGAAGGGGAAGCAGAAGAAGAAGAGTGTTTCCCCGAAGACACCAAATATGCTTACCACGAGCACATGGCTCTAGCGTCAAGGCAATTTTGAGGCAACAAGAGAAACTGAAGGCCCAACTTCTCCAAGAACAACTCAAGTGGCTCTAAGGGCAAGCAACGTGTGAGAACTTGCTATAATTGTGGCAATGTGAGTCAATTTGTGGCGGATTGCCCCTATGAGAAGAGGAAAGACAATGGTGGCAAGCTCATTCGCAAAGACAAGGCCAAGTCCTTCCCCAACAAGAACTTCATGAAGAAGGTGCCATAAAAGGGGTTGGTGGCGCATGAAGAGTACACTCCGAGGATGATGATGATGTTGCAAGTGGTGAAGGGATGGCTATAGCCTCCGTGGCCATTGCCACCTCTACTCCAACCTCAGTGTCTCTCTTCAACACTCCCAACGAGAACCTCATCCCCAAGTGCCTCATGGCAAAAGGCATCAACAAGGTAACCTCCAACATCAAAACTTCCATAACTACTAATCCTTCCTTGTTGGATTGTGTGGCTGAACATGAGGAAGTAAAGGTGGGCGAGAATGAATTTGACAAGTTTTTGCGTAAGCTTAAAGGTGAGATGCAGAAGCACTTTGTTGCTCTCTTGGAACAACTTGGTGAGGCAAATGACATCATTTAGTCTCATGAGGAGACCATCACTAAGATGGAAGGACATAGACGTGACTATGCCAATGAGATTGCAGATCTTTTCATTGCTCTTGAGGAAGAGAGATGTCTTTGTTTGGCTCTTGAAGAGTCACAAAATGTTGACCTTGCTAAATTAAGGAAAGATCATGATCATGCACTTGTTCCTGCTCATGTTCTTAAATAATAGAAGGTTTAACTTGGGGTTCGCCATGCAAGACTCAAGGAAGAGTTTGAGCTACTTTACAAGGCTCACAAGGCCTTGAAGAGTGCGCACGCCTCTCTGAAGGAGTCTCATGATCATCTCCAAGTGAAGCTAACCAAGGAAATGTCCACTTGTCCTCCTTTTGTACTTATTGATAATGACCATGCTACTAACCCTTGCTGTGAGCATGTGCACCTTGTGGAGCAGAATGCTAAGTTTAAAGAGCAACTCGAGAAGGGCCTTATGACATGCATAGAAGGTGAGAAGAACCTCAATGACCTTTTGAGCAATCAAAAGGAAGTTGTGGCAAAGGAGGGACTTGGGTTTGTCGGACCACGGGTTCCGGCAAAACCCTCAAGCTTCGAACACTGGGGTGTGCGCGAAGATCCCCCCCTACCGATCCACGTCCTAACTCAGCTAAGATCTTACGAACTAACTCGACGAACTCGTAACACAAAGGACACAAGATTTATAATGGTTCGGGCCACTGTTGTGGTGTAATACCCTACTCCAGTGTGGTGTGGTGGATTGCCTCTTGGGCTGAGGATGAATAGTATAAGGGGAAGAACAACCTCCTGAGGAGAGGTGTTCTTGTTCTTGGTGAACTTGTGGTTGTCCTGGTCTATCTTGGCCAGACCGGTCGATCAATCCTCTCTCTCCTACCTACGGTGGTGGCTAGTCCTATTTATAGAGGCCCTGGTCCTCTCCCCAGATATTTAGCAGGAAGGGAGCCAACAGCGGCCAATTTGAAAGGGGACAGCTAGTACAACTTATCCTGACAAAAGCAGTCTTTGCCAGCCAAAGGCTCTGGTGGTGACGCCGTCTTGGGCTCCACGGTAACCTCCATCTTGCCGTCCTTATGGTCTTGGTCTTGCTGCACTGATATGGAAACCTTTGCTTGACGCCTCGGTACTCCGCGCCTGCGCCTGCTTCCTTAGCACCAAAGAGGAAACAAGGACACTATGCGCGTTGGCGCCCGCCTAGCCTTGGTCGTCATGGCTCACGTCACTAGAACCTCGCGAGGTTCGCCTGGCCTTGAACTCTCCATGCCTTGCGAGCCAGCCTGGTGAGGCCGCTCCTGAGAAGGTCTTGTGTCACTCACCTCACGAGGCTTGGCCCCTCACGTGGGTCTTGAGTCCTTGCTGGTGAAGATGGGCCATACAGGCCTGCTCGCAGAGCCACGCCATGGGCCGCAGGCAGGCAAGTCTGGGGACCCTCGTTCCCAGAACGTCGACAGTAGCCCCAGAGCCCAAGGCGCGCTCGGGCTTGGCTTCGAGGTGAAGCCAGTGCGGAGCACCACGGGCCCTAATAGCTTGCGGCCTTGGTCGACGCATGGCGGTTGATTGGACATGGGCGTCTCCGCTTCCCCATGCTGCCTCGGCAACTGCCCGATTTGACGAGTCCCTGCTGCTTGCAAGGGAAAACCATCGTTATTACCTTAGATCATGGAGGCCGGCGGTTTGCCTCCCCTTGGCTATAAATGGGAGGTCGGGGCGGAGCCCCATCACCAGTCTCTCCTCTGCCTCTCCCGCTTCTTCTCCTTCCTCGCCCCACTCCTCCCTGGTGCAGTCATGGCGCCGATTCGGAGGTTCTCGGCCGTAGAGAAGGGCAAGGCTCCCCTCACCGGGACCGAGCTGCTCCCACCGAAGAAGAGGAGGTCCCATCGCCGCGAGATGGTAGTGAGGCCGGTGGTGTCACGGCCTTGGTACGAAAGGCTGCCGCCTGGGTACCCGCTGCCCTTGTATGCCTGTACCGATGGTTCTGGAGGGAGGAGCGACGAGCGTCGCCGCCCGCGCCAGGGCCGTGGCCGTCATGCCGCGGAGGCGCACGCTGTCGCCCCAGGGGTCCACGCGATGGACTCCTCGCGCGAGTTCGTGATATGGGTGGCGATGCCCCCGAGCACTTGGATTTGCCTCCCGTAGTTCTTCGCCGCCGAGGGGCCCTCGCAAGCTTTGGCTGCAACACGCCGACTGCGACGCCCCATCGACTGGAGCGGAGATTGGAGCCGTCGCCTCTGGGAAGATCTTCATGACTCGAGGCTGGGGCAAGATTGCCCGAGTCTGCCGCGCGGAGGGCGCCCTCGTGATCCACTTCGAGTACGACGGTGCCTCCATGCTGTTCTTCAAGGTCTTTGATGAGGAAGGCCGCCACCTGGAGTGCTGCCCTGAAGGAGGTTGCCAGGACGGCGCTGCGGTGGGAGTTGGGCCTACCACATGCCTCGCCTGTAGCTCCTCCAGCGACAGCGGCGTCTCCTGGTGGTCCAGCGACTCTCCCGAGCTCGTGGAGTCTCCAGAGACAAGCGACGACAGCTACGTGCCCCCGAGCTCCCGCCGAGCCTAGAGCAGGGCTGCAGTGTCAGGTCGCTGCCGCCGCTGATCTAGATGAGGTTGGCACCGGCCTCGGGTGGCCCATTGTTGATGATGGCGTCATCCACAGGGCCACGCGTAGTTAGGACTCCCTAGGTTCTTGTCTTTTGTTCCCTGCGAGGAATCAAGAAATGGACCCCGTTGGGGCATGTAAGGCGTTTGTAGTGTCCTTTGTTGACATTATCCTTATTATGAAATTGTGCGTGTGCGTGCTCCGTTCTGGCTTGGTTTCCCCTTTCCTACCTCGCGACGGCGTGGTGCTCTACGCCGACACGTCCCGGTCCCAAGGCAGGCTTCAGTCATCGCTGGTATGCTAGGTCGCGTGCCGTGGTCAAGGCCAGGAGGTGAGCGGCCCAAGGTCTAGTAAGAGCCCCTGAGACGCGATGCTCAGGAGGTCCCCTTTGGCGCAGCGGGGCTACACAAGTGAGAACTCTGCGCTGTAGCAGTTGATTGAGCGCGAAACTTATCTTGGCAATCTGGGGTCGGTTCCTCGCGAGACGCCAGGCTTGGGCGTCGGCCGCTGATGAGTAGCTAGGTCAGACTCGCGCGGGCCTCCCTTTCCTCTCCATGTTCTTCTTGGTGCTCTACGTCCTCAGGTTCCGGCCCTCGAGCGAGCTCAGCCGCCGCTGGTATGCCAGGTCGCGTGCCATGGTCAAGGCCAGGGGGTGAGGGCACCCAGTAAGAGCTCCTGAGACGCGATGCTCATGAGCCCCCCTTTTAACAAGCAAGAGAAATGCATGAGAGGAGAGGGAGAGTCCGCAGTACCACCTGCCGTAGCCTTCAGGACGTTCCTGCAAGTTAACGCGAGGGAGTGCACCGATCGCCATGGCGATTGCCGTTTTGCCTCTGGTACGTGGGAGGGAGCTCCCTGCTGCAGAGAGCCCCCGGGGCGTGTACAGCCCCACCCTGACACATGGCTTGCATGGCAGGGCTAGACGAGGTGTGTCTGGGCACTCATGAGCCAGCGCGGGACTCACGAGGCCCTACCTGAAGGCGGGTTGCGCCTGGTCTTGATTCTTGTTTGCTGTCTTGGTCCTGCGAGGTGGTTAGACAACCTGCACTGAACGAATCTCCTGAGGTTATCACGTGAGGAGGCCAAGCGCCAACGGCCCCAGGAGGTGACGTGAATGGGGCCGACCCACCAGACAGAGCTCGGCCATTGGATTTATCGATGCTGCAGGGACGGGCGCGAGCACAGACGCCGTGCCTAATCCTCTCATGCGAAGGGTCCTAAAGAAAGACGACCGGCGCACGGCTCCCGCGATGGGCGACAATCAAGCAGGTGATAGTCATAGATAGATTAAGCATGAAAGGCAACCTAGCTTAGGTAAATGCATAAACGATACGCGCCACTGGGTCCGGCCCGAGCGGCTTGGGGATGATGCAGCCCGAGGGGCGCCCCCAGCAAGGTAAGCTAAAGACATAAACAAGGAAAGATACATGCCACAGGGACGGACCCATGGGGCCTGGGAATAATGCAGCCCTCTGGGCGCTCCCAGCTAAATGAACTTGGAAAATGTCACCTCGATCCGTTGATGAAGGGGTGTTGAGGCAGCTGAAGGTACCTGGCGAAGGGGTTGCCCCTCACGAGCCACCGGGGCCCTGAGCCTCGGGAGGCTCTAGGGGTCCTGGCGGTTCCTTGAGGACCGTCTCCATCTCCGTCAGGACTGCGTGGTGCCTGGCCTCCTGACCTGTCATGACACTCCGCAGGTTGCGCTAGAAGGCAGCGGCCACGCTCGGCAGGCCGAACGACATGCGAACGTTGCTGTGAGGTGGACCTTCGCAGCGCCCGACACGCGAAGGCCAGAAGCGCTCTTGAGATGTGGCTCGGTTGAGCTCTGGTATGCCAATGCAGGTGCGCAACTCACCACCCTCGCCTTGGTGGGGAGCAGCACCAGGTAGGCGGCGGTCGCTGCGTATTGCTCTTGCTTCCTGAAGCTCCTGAGATACCTTGGTGATGAACTCCTGAGCATCAGGCGCTCCTTGCCCAGTGTCCTCCCGAAGGAGACGTGCCGTGAAACACGCCTCCAAGTGGTGCCCGAGCACATCCCTCATGACGTTGGCGAGGTCTGAGGCCCTCCAGAAGAGAGCCCCTGATCCCTGCCCAAGGAGGGCGCCGAGCGTGCCTTCTTATGTGATCGAGGGAAGTGCCCCAGGTGCGTGCGCTGATCCTGATGAGGTGCCACTTGTGGTGCTGCCCTCCTAACACTACAAAAAATACACTTTCGTGATGATACGTGTTTGTCACAGTAGGTCGCTTTTTTGTCATGCATGTACATCCATGACAAATTTATGATAGAATCAAGATAGTCATACCTGTGCTGTCGTAGAAGTGTTCCATGACATTACCAAAATTATCATCATGGAAGTGTCCACTTCCATGACGATAAATCACGCGTCACAGAAGTGCTTTCGTCAAGGGTGACCGACACGTGGCATCCACCGTAACGGAACACCGTTAAGCTATCCGGTCGGGTTTTGGATCCGATAACCCGTTAACAGCCCCGACCAATGGGGATTTTCCATGTGTAAAATCATCATTGGCTAGAGGAAACACGTGTCGACTCATCGTCGGGACAGATGTCATCCACTCATTGGACAGAAGGCGCCTATGATACATCGACACGTGGCACGGCCCAACAAGTTTAAATGGGACGGCCCAACTAAAGGCCCACAAGATTTTGCGGACCATAATGGGCCGGCCCAGCTAAAGGCCCACGAGATTTTGCGGACCATAATGGGCTGGCCCAGCTAAAGGCCCACAAGATTTTGCGGGCCATAATGGGCCGGCCAGGGTAAAGGCCCACAAGATTTTTGTGTGCCATAATGGGCTGGCCCAGGTAAAGGCCCACAAGATTCTTGCGGGTCATAATGGGCCGGCCCAGCTAAAGGCCCACGAGATTTTGCTGACATTAATGGGTTGGCCCAGCTATAGGCCCACAAGATTTTGAGGACCCTAGTAGGCCGGCCCATTAACTGGATGCCATGTTTTGGGCCAAATGTCGGCCCATATTTGATCCGTTCCATTAATGGCCTGCCACGCTCCGGGCCTAATAGTGGCCCATATGAGATCCGGCCCGTTAAAAGCCTACCATGTTCTGGGCCAAATTACGGCCCAGATCAGCTCCGGCCCTTTAAGAGGCTTTGGGCTCAATTATGGCACATATCAGATTTGGCCCGTCAACTGGACACTATGCTTTGCTAAAGGCCCACTTAGTAATTCGGCCTGATATTAGTTTTGGCCTGTCAAGGGCCCATTTAACATTTTGGCCCTATATTAATTTCGGCCTGTTAAAAGCCCGTCATATAGTTGGGCCTAACTATGGCCCGGTTTGCATCCGGCCTGCTCGCAGCCAATATCTGATTGGGCCAAACAAGGACCCAGACAATTTTGGCTTGTTAAAAGCCCGTGATTTGATTCGCACAATCATGGGTCGGGGTTCATTTCGGTCTGCTACGTAACTAGTAGGAATTAAGAACTAACCTACTCTATACAATAAAGAAATTACGGCATAGTAACTAAGAATAAACCTACACTAAACAATAAAGGATTTAAGGTATATTACATCCACTGGGCATCAAAGTTCGCCACCAGTGATCATAAAGCGCAACAAAGAAGCAAATTACAAAAACTGGGCAACATTGCAGCGTAACAAAATAATACTGAACCGAGACCACTTCCAAGACAATTCAAGAAAGGTTAGCCTTGCGGGGGAACTGCTGCGCAAGCTGCTGAGAAAGGCTGTGAGACCGGCCTAGCATGTCGGTCATAGCTTCCAGGTGTAGCTGTTTAGAGAAGAGGTTCTCATTGGTGTTCTTCGCAATCTTTCTTAGAGATAAGACTTCAAGTTGAAGTTGAGTTGTAGAATGCCTTTCTACTAGAACTTGGGACTGAAGAAGTCGAACTAATTCAGACAACGAATTCTGTGAGCTTGTCTGACTGTTAGTCTCAAGTAACTTGGACACGTGGGCTGCTTCACTACACACTGGATTATAGATCCACAAAAGCAAGCATACATATAGGGAGTATTAAGTAATGTGCATGGTACGAATAAGGAATTTGGTATTACAAGTAAAACTTAGAACTTACGGTTCTTACGAACATGCATTTTGGTAGAAACAGCAAACTAAACAACAGTAAATGATAGGGAGTATGAGCAAATTAAACAGCAGTTGAGGATAAAGGCTTTAGAAGGACTGACTTACATTAACAGTTAACACCGGCTTTATAATGCCCTTCTCCATGGCAAGGGAAGGATAACTCAAGAATTTCAGCACAGAATCTTCTTCATAAGCATTGCCTGTCTCTACATTTTGTAGAGAGTAATTATAGATATGATAATACTAGAAGGGATAGAGGATAATGAAGATAAGATGCAGATTGATGCTACATAATCAACTACCAATCCCTGGAAGTACAAGCATTACAAGACAAAATGTATTGATAAGAGCAATGGGCTACACTTCTGCACTAGCATTGTCTGTGTATTCTACTTGTTGGTAAGATTAAATATAGATCTGATCTTTTTTAGTAAATGGTGGGGGAGGGAGATAAGATGCAGAATGCTACAAAATGAACCGATCCCTCTTCCCATAATACAAGAGTGTTTTGAACACTGGTGTACTATACAAAACGTTCTTATATTATGGGATAGAGGGAGTAGCTATTAATGTAAGTACAGTGATAGACCATGTTCAGTCCTTACAAGAGGACTGCAGAGCTAAACCTCTTCAAAAGCATTGGGTTGATTCTAAATTTATGTAAGAGTCCATACGGATCTTATAATGTCCACCAAATGGACGATTACGAGGCTAACATGTCTAGTGATGCTACATAATCAAACAGCTATGAAAGTAAGTATGGTCATACAGGGCAAGAGGTACTCACAAGAGCAATGCAGTGTGCAGTATAGTTGCGAGATTCTGTGGTTCCTTGAGAACGAATGTTCTTCTGCTAACAGTTTTCGTACAAGTGAGACATTAAGGCAAATGCAGAAATGTAGTTCAAATTGTGATGTGATATCATAGACAGTACCTTACGCTGCAGCCAAGACCAATGTGTAACAAGATTATTCCAGTCACCGCCGGATAAATGTAGCACCAGAGACTTTACAGAAATTTCGTTCAGGGGCTTGCCATCGAAGTGCGCTTGCCTCAGGTAGGAACGATACTTCATCAACGAGTGCTTGAAAAGCGCAACCAACCCTTGCTCGTCATCACAATCTAGTTTGCGCCTCGCCTATTTAAAAGAATGAAATCTTGTGTCTTCTATCATCAGAAACATATGCAGTAATGACCATGAATAACATTAGTACATTACTTACGCGTAAGTTGTGGAGGAAGACTGGAAATTGTTCTGTGTCTGTGGTATAATCTTTCCATGATGGAAAGATGCGCACAAAGTTCCTGACAACAACATATGCTTCGTCTTCTAAACTGGGAAGAAATGGAACATGGGTCCTATTTGCTGCAATTGGGGCTCTCTCTGGTTCGAAAAGGGATTTGGCAACTGGATTTGGTGTACTCTTTGCTGGAATGGGGGTTTTGCGTCGTACAGCTGGTGCTATGTCAACTGGCATAATCATACTGTTTGCTGCAGTTGGGGTCTGCTGAGTTGGGGCATCAGAAATGACCAGTGTAGTAGGGCTAGAGTCTGCTAGAGTTGGGGTATTTTGTGGGTCAGGTGATATTGCAACTACACCTAATGGGCTATTTGATTGATCAGGTGCCACTACCTTTTCCAAATACTTTGCTTGTGCTCCTCCACGATCAGCAATCGCCCTCTTCCTTTTGAACGTCTGATACACAAGAACAACATTTGAATGGATAAATATGGTATGATGACAGATGGAATATGTACTGAAAATGGATAGGCAGGGTGTATTCACATACACGATGTGTAAACTAAGCTAATGGCAGTTCAAAAAAGTAGAAGCAATGCAAAGCATCAGTTGCAAGATATGTGCGAGCAATGTAACCTTGGAAAGTTAGAGCAAGTACCTTGATGGGTGAATAAGATAGGGCATCTTCCTCTGACTCCTCCACTAGGGAGCTACATTGACTTAGGTCTCCCTCTAGCTCAGAATCACTGTTAGGATCATATTCTGAGCATGAATCTGTACGTGGAGAGTGTTTGCATTGCATTGCATCCAGACTTGATTTCAGTCCCTTAATGCCAAGTTTGACAGCCATAGCATTGTTCTGCTTTATTCTTTTCATGCGTGCAAGCTCATAATCATTATGACGTTGTTCAGAATATGAGATTCATGAAAACATAAAAAGTAGTCAGATTATCTATGGAATGCATTGCGGTTTCAAGTCGGAGAGTGTCTCCCTATAAACCCCTGCATATGCAAAGTTCACCTCCCCAACCGTGCTGACCAGACCACACACAGAGATACACACCCGAGTGGCAAACATGCACTTTTGAAACTAATTTAGGAACATTTAGCTGACCAATTAAACAACTCTGTTCTAATAATATCAGATTCGTATTTGAACAACTAAGCCTGTTT
This sequence comes from Triticum aestivum, assembly GCF_018294505.1. Classification (NCBI taxonomy): domain Eukaryota; kingdom Viridiplantae; phylum Streptophyta; class Magnoliopsida; order Poales; family Poaceae; genus Triticum; species Triticum aestivum. The sequence continues at coordinate 597,369,404 of NC_057812.1, forward strand.
AGCTTGATGGGTGGAGCAGTGTCATTATGACACAAAGCATGTATTCCGATCGTATAGTGATCATAAAAGGGGGAAACTCGAAGCATATATTTTGTAGCAAAAGGGGATTTCCCCTCTGATTTCAATTAAAGAAACCACCACGGAACCAACATGATCAATTAAACCCTAAGCATGATCAATTAAACTGTATTATGACTGTGCCATGGCAGATTTGAAGCTGCAAACCAGAGAAATGATATTTAGCATCCATTGTTTGCTTCGAACTAAGAACTAAATTCTAAGAGCTAAAAAGAAAGTAGAGTAACCAAGTTAAGATCTATTTTCTGGTTGAGATCAAAAAGTTGAGGAGATAGGAAGTACCACCTCTCTTGCGGTGCTGTGTAGGCATCGGGGGTGTGATGGTTGTCGGTGGCGTTGAAGCAGATCTGCGACGGTAGACGGGTGCATCGGGGGATAAGTCCCGTTGCGGTGGAAGAGAAGGTCGTGTGAGCGGCCCCGGCAAAGAGGACGACGGCGCCGATGAAGCATGAGGACGCGATGCAAGGCTATTGGTTCGTCGCCGTGGATGAGAAATGTCCATCTCTAGCAGTGGACGACACAGTCTTGTTAGGCGCTTCGGCATGGTGGAGGAAGGTGGCGATGGATGTGGTGGAGGACGGCGGCGATGGATGGGGTGGCGGACGGAGGCTGGTGTGGGAATGGGGTGTTCTAGCATGGACGGTGTATGAATGGGAAAATGGAGGGAAAGGTACGGGGAACCATGTTTTTGGGACGCGCCTGTCTGAAATATGGGAAAGTTACAAACTTATCCCCCGTTTCAAATTTCGACGTCTCGTCGGTTGGGGATAGGACGATAATCTCGCATCTAGAAATATTTGCCAGTAACTATTTCGGGCAAGGAGAGGGTGTTTTGCCGCCCACGGTTGGCGCCCACGGTGTATGAACGGGGCTGAAAGGTAGGGCGGTTGTGTCACGTCTGATGGAAGTTACACATCTGCCCCTATTTAAAATATTAGCCTACATCGATTTCGAGCGAGGAGAGGGTGTTTTGCCGCCCACGGTTGGCGCCCACGGTGTATGAACGGGGCTGCCAGGTAGGGCGGTTGTGTCACGTCTGATGGAAGTTACACATCTGCCCCTATTTAAAATATTGGCCTACATCTATTTCAGACGAGGAGAGGGTGTTTTTCCGCCCACCGTGTATGAATGGGGAATGGAGGGAGAAACAGAGGTCTTTCGGACGAGCTTGATTCAAATGAGTTTTGCCGCCCATGTTTGACGCCCACCGTGTCGGAATGGGCTCAGAGGCAGTCGTGCCACGTCTAATTGAAGTTACTAACCTACCCCTATTTAGAGCAGTGGAAATCGGGCCGATGGATTGTCCGTGTAATGGGTAGACAGTAATTTCCATCTCCCAAACACTTGGCTTCGGGCAGCCGATGTGGGAGTGGACATTTTGCTGTTTCTTTCGAATTTTGGGACAATAAGCATCCACGTTTACCCTGGCAACTAAATTCGAATCCATTTTATATTCCTATATGAATCTTTATAAATCATTCTATGTGTTTTTATATATCTTCAAAAGGACGACAAAGATGTATTCCACTGTCATATATGAATATGGTTTACAAATGCCGATACTCAAATTCAGAAACTAGAATCCAGTTTAAGGTGAATTCGAATATTTGGAACACTTCATGTCCAACTCAAATGTCACACGCAGCATAATGTGTACTCCCATTTAGATATGTACACAAGCGATGTATCAAGATTCAAATACCGAGTCAATCAACCAAGAATGTACGGAACTAACAGACATATAAACACTTATAGAGTATATGGATCAATAATATCAACTAACATACATAAGCCAGGCCGCTGTACTTTTTTTGGCTACAACAACATCCTTTTTTTAGCCAGCATCTTGGCCCTTTCCGATGCGTGCCACTTATGGTCCATCTATACTAGTATTGCTGAATGCACATTCAGCCCGATTGGCATATTTGTAGGTCTGGCACAGCAATCCAAATGAAATGTCTCCGAGTCTTATCAATTAATACAGACTTGTGCTCAAATAAAATTACAAACAAAAAAAACAATTATTACATGATCTCTAAAACAAATGGTTTGATTGATTACATGAACAGACAACACAAAGGTTATTCAACTATGGAAAGAACATTTCACCTATGATTTACCAAGTAGGAATTTAATTTCCTTTTTTCCTTCAGGACCTTAACAATCTGGTCAGTCTCAGCTTGCTTCGTTTTGAAATCCACCAAATATTTAATGGTTGTCTTGAGTACTGCTTGTGATTGTGTTGTTTGCTTCCTCAACATGTCAACTTCATCTCTAAGTGCAGAAGCAGAATCTCTTTCTACCACTAGTTTAGCCTCTAGAGCATCAGCAGTTGGCAATTCATAATGCACGATTGGGCCGGTGCCACTGCTGTGGGATGATGCAACGTCCATGGGGACCTCGCTCTTTGATCTTGGGCTAACCTGTTTTGCCATTAAAGTTCCGATTGGATTCAGAAAAGTTGAAGTTAGCAAAACATCTCAACTGGGAGTTATAACAGCAAACCAGTTAAACAAACAAGGAATTAAAGAGTTTCAATTGGATGCTGAAAAGTAGTTATTAACATCATTGTAACCCGCTGTTGCAGCAGCAAAGCAGTTAAACAAACAAGTAGATATTTAAGTTAAGGCAAACAGGTAATTCTTAACAGTAAGTATCAAACACATAGATAGGCGCAGTCTACAATATGATTAACAGGCTGTGCCATTATGTAATCAGTAGCAAACTAAATTAAGCCAAGCAACGTAATTGAACAATTTTGCAATAAGTGGCTAACTAAAATTCCGAGAAGCAGGTAACTGAACTTACGCTAGTTCTTTGTACAGGCACACTGCAACTTCTTTTTCGCTTACAAGGTTGTACGAAGGAGTCCATGGCATCAATTGCTTGGATACGCAGTCCCAATACTTCTTTCTTCCCACACTGCATGGGTAAGTCGAATGGTTAATCTGGTAAGATGGTGCGTCCTTGATATGTTATATGAGGACGTGTAGTCAGACTAGTTGTAGCCAAACACATCACACTGGCTTTTACTGTATATTTCATGCGATTACTTTTGGCATATCGAGATCTAAGCAATCTACAATAGGATGAAAAGACTGGCATCCTTCACATTATTGGCGAACTCAGTTCATAGAAACAAGCAATTCAACCATTCTGTGGGTAAATCAAAAGCGCCACTGGAATATTTTTCACTATCCAATCATACACGCAAAAAGGGGCGACGCCACCATAGGGGCTGGTATGGGCGGCCGCCTCAGGTGGCTGGAAAGTGTGCACCTAGTTTGAGTCGTCCAGGTTGGCCCACGCTAGTTTTGTTCGTCCCAACGCACGAGCAGGCAATGTAAAAAATGAAGAAAAATGTTTCAATTTGGATGGGCCAATAACATAAGTGCAAGGCAGGCCCTATAGCAGGCTCGCGGCCCAAACGAGCGCCTCCCATATCGATCGACAGCAGGAAAAATCCCAATTCATTCGCTCCAGCCTCCAGTCTGGTTCGCTCCTAACCTAGCCGCCGCTGGACAGACCGACACAGCACTTCCTCGCGCCCTCGTTGGAGGGCGGTCGCCGGGCTTCAAGCGAACGGAAGGACAAGAAGATGAAGATCCAACCCTGGGTGTAGCCTGCGTGGGAGGCAGCGGCGGCAGCACGGGCATGGCATCGAGCTTGCGCAAACGGACAGTCGCAGCTTGCAAGAGTAGCATGCGCAACGAGCAGGTACATCACATCCCTGATTATATCTAATTCAACTCTTCAATTTCTGGCCAATAGTTAAACCTGACGGTGTTGTAAAACTGCTTGTATGTAGGGAATCTATGAGAAAATGAAACCAATTTCTACTTATTTTATAACTCCCCCAATCAATACTGAACTGACTGAATCTGATGTATCTAATCAAGTTTCCGGTGCAAACATACAAGCTCATGTTGTTCTTGAGCCTGAAGTGTCTAATGAACAGACTGCTAATGAAGGATTTGATGCAAACATTTTACATGCTCCTGGTGATGAACATATAGTGTCTAATGAGGGATCTAATGCAAGCATTTTGCAAGCTCATTGAAGGATTTAGTGTCTAATGATGATCTACTATGTTGAGAGAGACAGAGATTTGCAGGCATTGATGACAAGCAAATTATAGTGCATTTTCATAGCTTGAGGAAACGTCGAGGCCATCTACCAGAAAGTCCCCGTATCATGACAACATAGCATAAATACTTTTCTAATCTGTTGTTTGAAACTATTGGCATACTTGTGCAGGATAGATATATTGATATGCAGTTTGCGCACTGGTTATACGTGCAATTACACTTCGATATTTTCAGCCAGAGAACGAATAATTCAAGCAGGTACAGACCATGTTTGTAGTCCTTGTACACCATGTTGCATTTTGTGTTTTTTGGTGCTTGCATCATTTAGTGTTTATAATCTGAACTACTTTGGATCATTAGCTGGTTTTCAAAGTGCATGTAGCTTCACATTTCTCAAGTTATGTTGATTTCCGGAGTGCAAGTGCCTTCGTATTTTTTAAGTTAAATGTTCGCCCCTGGTAACTTGAATTCGTGGATCAGCCACTGCACACAAATCATACACGAATGCCAGTATGAATTAAATGGAATGAAGGGACTTACGCTAGCTCGTTGTACAGGCTCACTACAGCTCTGCTTGCGCTTGGGATGTTCCATGTACAAGTCCATGTTACCACTTGCTTGGATGTGCAGGCCTTGTGCTCCTTGCATCCCCCTCTGCATTTTTGACATGGCGAATGGTTGATCAAATAAGAGGAATCGACCTTGATGTTGTACCGTAGGACAGATACTTACAAGGTTATACAGGTGTGCAGTATGTGTACCAGATCCCGTAGCGCTGTCATGCTTCGCTAAAATATGGATTTGCTTGTTTCAGATGATATCTCCAGAAGAAATAAGAGTTAAGGTCAGAGTTGCATAGGTGTGTAAGCTAAGAGAGCAGTGAAAGGATATCCAAACATCATCGGAATAGTGGACAAGGGAGTGATGTGTGGATACCTAGTTCGGGCCGGCGTTTGGGCATGCTCGCCTAGCTAGAGTGCGGGTCAATTTAGAGCCGTTGAGGGTGATGTGCTGGCGTTGGCTGGCCGCGCACGGATGGAGATCTTGAGTGGCAGCGGAGCGCTATGATGCGGTGGATGAGACTGTTGGTGAAGCCCCAATGGCGTCAGGGGCGGAGGTGCGACGATGTGCTCGGTGAAGTAGCCCCGGTGAGCTGGGAGACGGCATCCGTGAAGCGCACCTGATGCGGTGGAACTCGGTGTCTGTGAGGCACGTCGGTTGCGGCGGCCGACGTTATCGGTGGACCACCCGGTGTGGTGGACGAGGGCGTAGATGAGGTAGCTTCGGTGCGGTGGTGAAGCGCGACCGTCCTCTTCGTCGTCGTCGTCCGGCACAAAGGTGGGGAACGGTGGGGAAAGAGACGAGACAAGGAGCGATTCGAGGGTTGGCGGCGAATTAGGGATTTGAGCAATCTGGGCGCGGAAGGGGACGGTGGAGAAGAGAGATTTTGCAGGGCTGGAATTGGGGCCGCCAGATATTTCAATCCAAAACGTGGAAGCGCGAACTTATATTGTCGTCGTCCTTTTTTGGGGGGAGGGGGTGGGTGGCTGGGTGCTACGCGTCCGTCCGACACACGCGACCACCCCGACAGGACTATGCTTCGGTGCCTTAAGGCACCTGCCTTTGTGTCCATGACATATGGGCCCAACAGGTGGCTGGCCCACATGTCAGTGACCCAAAGGCAGTTGCCTTTAAGGCACCGAAGCAGCGTCCACCCCGACACGACCCTGGTTTGCCTGGTGCGCCTACATTTGAGAATGCAAACGAATCTTCTTTCATTTGCAAACGAATCTGTATGTATTACCATGCCCGTGTTTTCCTTGCAATAATTAGTCATTCGAAACGAGATACTCCATCCGTTCACTTTTGTAAGTCGTTTCAGACAACTTAAAATGAACTGTTTTGCACATTGTCTGAAATGTCTTCAAGGTCTTATAAAAGTGAACAGAGGGAGTACTATAAATTAATTAATGAGGAGTTATTTGAAAAAAATCGAAACGGTACCCACGCTAACGTGGATTAGAGTGTGTGTCACATAATTAGTTATTTGAATTAGAGTGTGTGTCACGTAGTTAGTTATTTGAATTAGAGTGTGTGTCACGTAGCGATCTCCAATTCTAACGTGGATTTCGCATTTCACTGTATCCATGCTACTTTTTTAATACAAATTCATATGTATATGATGAACACCATGGTAGTGAGAAAACTTTTGGATGGATTCAAACATATGACCTACAAAATAGCACAACAAACTGAGTCAATGTCAACTTTTCGAAACTTAGTATGGCACGAATTCGAAATAATTACCCGTATGCCTGGTCCTCGGTTCAAATCTTACAATGTACACCGAATTGAAACATCGATATTAAGTCTCGTACTATGTACATTCAAATGTTGTTTTTAGCCCCCCCCCCCCCCCCGCACAAACGCTACATACTTCCTGTATCGGTCAATCTTCCTCTCCTAACCACCTTAGGAAGCTATCGGTTTCCAACACACGTTCATTCTTTCTCTCCATGTTTCGATCTCTAAGTCTCTCAACTACACAACCCCTTTTTCCACTCTGTTACCAAATGTATTTACCTCACACACCCGCCATTGCACCCCATGCCGAGCTCTCTCTCTCCCCCCTCTCCCTCTCACCCTCTCGCGCTAAATACATGCATTGCCTATCTAGCCCCCCAACCTCTCGTGCATGCGCACGCACGCACGTTGTATATCTAGGTCACTCCCTCGAGACTGTCTCACTCTTTCTTCCGCACGGCGGGCCACACTCGCTCAATCTCGCTCTCTTTATCTGAGTCTCGTTTAACCTCGTTTTCTTTCACACACAAATGATATATCTCCCTGTTCGGGCCTCGATCGACACACTCTATACTCTCTCACGCAGATTGTCTATCTAGGTCAGTCCATCCAAGCCGCCACCACTCTTTCGACCTCATGGTGGGCCACGCTCACTCAATCTCTCTCTCTCTCTCTCTCTCTCTCTCCGTATGTCTCGATTGACCTCGCTCTTTCTCGGACAAAAACGATATATCACCATGTTTGAGCCCAATTCGACCTATTCACATTGTATACTCTCTCACGCACATCGTCTATCTAGGTCACTCTCTCCAACCCGTCTCACTCTTTCGATCGCACGGCGACCCTATGTGATCGGTTGACCTTGCTTCCTCCCACGCACAAAATATATCTACACGTCTGTGACTGGATCATCTCTCAAGCTCTATCTTACAGCCCTCACCCTTGCCAAAAAGCTCAATCGGACAATATCTCTCCAGAGCATATATATTTGTTCAATGAATGTCGGACCACACTCACTTTGTCTCTCTATCTATATGTCTCTCGATTGACCTCGCTTTCTCACACCGTATCTTCCACGCGTTGAAGCTACTACCTCTCCATCCCTCGCAAAGCCGGAGCTATTTACATTGCGAGGGGCACTCCAACCTTGGATTAATTTGTGTAGGCATTTATTCCGGTCGGTTTAGATTATATTTTCGTAGCATTCGGCCCACAACTACTCCAATCACCGTAGCGGGTAATTAAGCTACGGGGAGCACCTAATATGAGCACCGGGGAGCCGTTGGATCGAAGATGCAGCGGCACACACGAGGCCTGAATGTTTTATTTGCAAAAAAACCTTTGGAGAGTTTGGAAATTGCGCATAATTACAAAGACTACTCCCAAGCCATTGGATCTCACTTCCAACGGTGTAAAAACTCATATCACCATAGTATCTAAGCTGCGGGGTGGATGTGATATTCTATGCCGCTGTCATTTTTGTTCGTAAACTTGCAAAAAACGTGTAACTCGTGCCGTTACTTGTCTAACCGCGCAAAGTGTTTGTTCAAAAAAAACCATCCTACACTGAAATATCGGAACAACACACGGGGGTCCCACTTGTCATTAATCAAATTTGGACCTAAAACTAACAAATCTGAAAGACGAGATTCGAACTGGCAACCTGGACTACAAAGCGTAAGTCGATAGCCTGAAAAAACGAATGGTTGTTGGCTTTGTCCCATAACTTGATTTTATACAGTACTTGCGTTGAGTAGAGTAGAGGGAGTGCCTCGTCAACACGTGCATGACCGTTATCTCACTTACTGGTGGGTCCCAGGTGTGCGATCTCAATCTCTCTTCTCTCCATCGTTTAACCTTTGTACGGGCACACACGAAGAGCGGCGCTAGCTTGCCTGGTGTTACTACAACTAAAAAAACTTGGAAAATAGAAGAATCGCCTAGAACAAGAGATGTTGTGGCTGGTCAAGACGGAGCTAACCACATCTATCCTCCGTGCCATGTTTGCATGATGAAGTTGTGTGGCTAGTGGGGTGTTTTCAACCGACTGGCTGGGTCCCGAGGTCGAACCATAGGTACTACGTCTGATACAGTATATTTTTACACGCACATTTTTCCTCCGTGCCGAGACATGGCACACCCTACCGCGCGGTTTCGGGGTCCTCCCGGGTGGTGCACGCATATATTCTTCCTAACGTGGGATGCCTACCGCGCATTTTCTGGGTCCTCCTCGGTCGTAGCGCCGAAGCAAGTAAATGAGTCGTCAAATCACGAAAGACCACCTTTCCCGCTGAGTACATCAGTGAAGCACGGTGGCTAGCTAGTTGGGCTAGTTCGACCAATTAGCTAGGCCGCCACCACATTTGTTTTTTCACCCCTTTTTTATCTACTTGCCGGCAGGTAAATTTAAATATCCACCGCGGTGTTGCTCTGGTGTTTGGGTGCGGCAGGATTTTTATTTTTTGATTGACGGGAGCAGGCGCGATAGGATTTTTAATTTTTTTATTGATGGGAGCAGGCGCGGCAGCAATTAGTCACGATGACTCCGCCTGTACCCACTGCTCCCTGATGTGAGAAGTCGTCGACTGGTGTTTTACCGTGGTGAAAACCAAAAGACTCCCCGCTCCCTCCGCCTTCCCGTAGATTGCATTGCCTTTCAGCCGTTTCGCCCCCTTTGCTTCCTCTCCCCATTGCTTCTACCTGGTGCCATGGCGGCGCAGCAGACCACGGAGTCCGAGGTGAGGCTCCTGACACAGGAGCTCCATGCCAAGGATGCGGAGCTCAGGGCCAAGGGCGTGGAGCTCCATGAGCTCAAGGAGGAGAGGAGTGCCATGCTCCTCGTTATGTGTGGGAGTTCATGGAGCTTCAAAAGCGGCAGGCGTCCACCACAAAGATGCTCGAGGCGTCGGTGGTGTTGCTGCAGAAAGCGGGAGATACGAAGGCCATCACGGGAGCCGGCTGGAGCGTGAGTGGGCCGATGGTGACGAGGTCTAGGATCGCCTCAGCCACTTGGTGAACCAAGTTGCCACGCACGTGTTGTGGCTGCGCGATGCCTACCGTCGTGCCAGCGCGACGATGCCGGCTGTCGGGCTAAACCCATTCGACCACCCGGTCGACTTCAACGAGCTGTGGCTTCCTGACCTGGTCTCCTTCTTCACCTATATCTCTGAGGAGCTGAGCCGTCTCCGTGTGATGGTGGGGGCCGAGCGGACAAGGAGGGGTCGCGGGCTGCCGTCACCGTTGCCGGGCAAATCCTTTCAGGGCTCCGTCACCGGAATCCATTCGTGCCATTGGATGCCGTCTTTGACGAGCTGGCTCCCGTCGACCGGGAGCGGGCTCTGCGGGTGGTTGCACCCTGCATCACCAACGTCGTGCGCCTCGAGAAGCAGAGGGACTTCGGTGGTGGTTAGGCGCCCTCTGCATGGGCATGTCCATGTCTCGGTGCAACATGACCATTGGATCAAACTCAGACGGTGCAGATCAGTCACTATAGCACAAAGCGTGTGGGTGTGTTTGGTTGCATTCTCATCTTAATATAGTTGTTTCCTCTTCGTGTATTTTTGTCAACCTACTAGTGTGGACTCATGCACCCTTCATGCACTCTGCCAAACACCCAAAAGTGGGTCGAGAAGGGAACTTTTGCTCCCATCCCGTGCACCCTTCATACACCCTGTCTAACACTATTCGTGCTTCATATGGTTCATGTTTCATGGAGTACTGTAGCACCGTACTCTCCGTGCGCTGTGGACCTAGTTCTGTTAACATTGATCTCACCATTCATTCTCGACCAGACAGTCGAAAAAGCGGTAATATGTTACATATAGGAGTAGTTGACATGCGCACAACATCATTTGTTATCGTCATATCTTACTACACTAGCAACAAGATTGTGTAGTACTGACGTATGAACCACTGCACATGCCTAGTAGTAGGAGCACTGTGTATGTTCAAGTGGCTGCCGTGTTTCGCACTCCTCCGTCGTAAGAGTGGAAACGCTTGCTGTAATCATTTTTTTCTTCTGAAAAACAGTGGACACGCTCTACCGTGCGGATCCTCCTCCAGCCATGCACTAAATTACTCACTTTCGCCGACGTGTGGGACAGCCAGCATCGGGGTCCACCAGCCATGCACTAAATTACTCCATAGTAGAGTGACGGTAGACTACCCCGATCGAAGCGCCGCAGTAATGCCCAATGAGCCGTCAAATCACAAAACCCCCTCCTTTCCAGCAGTAAGTTGGACGGACGAAGCAACCATCATTTCACTCTTCTCTCTCAGCTTCCTCTCTACCCAACCCTCGCTTCTGCCTCATCTTGTTCCTCATTTCTTCAAGAAAACCCCGACCTGCTTCTGCCATTGTTCTTCTCTCCCAAAGAAGGAAAGGTGAGCGCATCAATGGTGTTGATTCTGGCCAAGGCCCGGTCTTGCAACCCCGAGACTGATCCTATAACTCCCTCTCTTTTCTTCTTTTGGGTTTGTGATTATGGTTTCTTTTCTTTTATTTCTATTTGACAGTTTCTTGATGGACGCTGGAGCACCGGCCGAAGTGATGTCTATGGCTCTGGCCAAAACCGTCGAGGCTCATGGTACGAAGAAGCGCAAGCACCCCGCCGAGACTACCGCAGACAAGCTCAAAGCCATCGCCCTGTCCAAGCCCCCCTCTCCGGGATCCCTCATTAAGCAAGTCCAGGTAATATCTCTTCTTGACGATCTTTTTCTCGATCTTGATCGTGTTTTTTCATCTAACACGCAGTACTAGTACTAGTAGTACAACTTTCTGGGTGATCTTGCATGTGATTTTTGTGTGCCAAATGACGGTTCTAAATTCCTCTTTTGACCAAAACATGCGAGAGGTTGACACTGATTTCTTATAGATTACTTTCAACTACTCCCTCTGTCCCAAATTTCTTGTCTTAGATTTGTCTAGATACGGATGTATCTAATACTAAAATGTGACTTGATACATCCGTATCTAGACAAATCTAAGACAAGAATTTTGGGACGGAGGGAGTACTTTATGAACATCAATGCTACCTTTTAAGAGGGTATATTTGCCTCAGTAACTTGTGTTATGGATATTGCATGTAATCCCTCTACTCTCATGCCTTTGAAGACATGTTCTAGTGTCTTTGTTCACTCATTTCTGTGCGTATATGTAGTCATATATGGAGTATAATATCGAAAATCATCTTATATTTCTGAACGGAGGTAGTAATTAAATATGGTTTCTGTTTGAATTAGAACCAGGTCCGCGGTGGAGATGAAGTTCTCAAAGTCATGTCGTGTGAACTGGAAGACCTGATGATGAGTTCTACTGCTGAACTATCCAGCTGTTGTGTCCTTGTCGCCACGTGTCCTGAACTAGTGTTTTCCTGTAGCATTGTTGTCAGGCGTGTTCTCGAGGTTGTACTTGACCACAACAATTTCCTGGTTGTGCCTTCGATTACGAAGGGTGTGGTTCTTGTAAAGCTTCCCAACACATCTGATGCGGCCTGTCTGCATCATCATGTTTATGAGTGGAAAGACCACTCTGTTAGGTTCTCCAAGGTTGACAAGATGGTGATGGTGCATGTAGACATCTCACATGAAGTCCATGGCCTAGTCAGTTATGCGGGGTTCATCCCGTAGGTCGGTGGCAAAAAATAGTCTGCAGCGTTTAATTAGTGCAACTTTGCTTGTCTGTAGTCAGTACTATTGTTCAGTACTTGATTTGTGTTTGTGAACCCTATATTGTTTATTAGTACAACTGCTTTTGGTGTGTGGTCAGTCCTGAGAACGGTCGATGTTAATGTCTGTCCACTCAATTCAGTCTGTATATTTTGAAGTATCCATATCTTATTTTTTGTGAGGACGGTCTATCAATTATGGTTACACTCCAATATCTGTATGCATTGCACGGTTTATCACACCCACCAGGATTTCCAGCCCCATGGATGTTCGGTCCATACAATTTGTCATGACCTTTGGACTGTCCTGCTTGTGGGAGTAGGCGGGGCCCCTGCATGCCACGCGTAGTTGGACGATCAATCTTCTGTTTAGTACTTCAACATAGTGATTTCCTGGTAAGGATTCACTCGTGTCACATCAAGTAAATCTTATTGATTTACTATCTAAATCTTATTGATTTAATGTCATGTTTTCTTTCTTTTCCTGCAATTTTACTATGCAGGTTTTGCCATGTGACATTCATCACAGAATAAACCGTTTGGTTTGCTCTACGATGGCTATTTTTGCAAGTTTCACTTCTTATGTCGTTCAGTAATGAAGGCACCATCCATCACTTATATTACTGGAAAAAATTGGATCAGTCTATTGTCTAAGTACAAGCTGAATCCCTATGATGAACTGCAGTTTGGTTTAACAAAAACGCCACAATTAGTCCTTCTCGTGTTTAAAAGAAATGAAGAAAAAGACTGGATCACGGTCACAGATCCTAGTCAAGTTAGAAAGCTGATCATAGCAGACCAGACACGATTGCCGCTGTCTCGCACAGATCGAGCACCGGCAGTTGCTCTAGCACTGACAGCGGTAGCAGCTCAGTCTCATCCAGCTGAGGATTGGGCACCGACTGCGTCAGCGGATCAGTCTGATCTACCGGAGGATCGGGCATCGACACCGGCACCTGCTCCGACACCGGCACCAGTTCTACAAGGAGCACCATCTCCGGCAGCAGCAGCGGCTTCGGCACCTGCACCAACACTTGCACTTGCATCTGCTCTGGCCCGTGCAGTTGCACCGGCAACAGACTAGGCTGCAGTTTGCACTTCATATACCAAAGTCCTTACAAAAACCGACATGTCCACCTTCTTGGTAAGCATTGGCCGCCCAAGTGCTTCGTTCTTTTTTCTTTCCATGTTGTTTCACATGATTCACTGTGTTGATCTAACTGTTTGGGTATGTCTTCTTGTTTGCAAACAGAGAATTTCTAGAGCAACGAGGGAGTCGTTCAACAATCCGGGCGACCGCGGCCAAGTTTCTCTTACCATGCGCAGCCTTGGTGTGAATGAACCTGCTCAATATACCGTAAGTGCAAAGGATGGTCGCATGATGATTGATGCTAAAGGATGGTCAAGGTTCAAATCTAAATCATATCTTATGGTAGGGGATGATGTAAAAATCGAACTTTCTCGGCAAGGAGAGCTGGTCCAAATCAACTTTGAAATTCTTCAGTAGCAGCACGCAACTGCCGAACTGATCTATCCTCCGAGAGATTTTGATGTAATAATCTGGCATGGTGAAACAAGTGTCCTGTGTGTATAAGTAGTACGACAGTATTATTTATCACATGGTATATCATTGATAGAATTGCAACTCTGATTGCTGGTTAGGAACTGTCGTTCGATTTCATTCCAACTGCTGCCGTGCTTTATTCAATTTTGTGTATTCGCCTTGCGACAGCATCTAAAACCAGCGCCGTACCGATCGCTTGCAATATGAAAAGCGCTAAGGTAGAACATGTTGGGGAACATAGTAATTTCAAAATTTTCCTATGCACACGCAAGATCATGTGATGCATAGCAACGAGGGGGGAGTGTGATCTACATACCTAGTAGATCGACAACGGAAGCGTTTGGTTGATGTAGTCGTACGTCTTCACGATCCGACCGATCAAGCACCGAAACTACGGAACCTCCGAGTTCTAGCACATGTTCAGCTCAATGACGATCCCCAGACTCTGATCCAGCAAAGTGTCGGGGAAGAGTTCCGTCAGCACGACGGCGTGGTGACGATCTTGATGTACTACTGCTGCAGGGCTTTGCCTAAGCACCACTACAATATTATCGAGGACTATGGTGGCTGGGGGCGCCGCACACGGCTAAGAATAAGATCACGTGGATCAACCTGTGTCTTTGGGGTGCCCCTTGCCTCAGTATATAAAGGATGGAGGAGGAGGAGGCCGGCCAAGGTTGGTGCGGCCAGGATGTGGAGTCCTACTAGGACTCCGAGTCCTAGTAGGAGTCCACCAAGAGGGGAGGAAGGGAGAAGGAAGTGGAGGAGAAGGAGAGGTGGCCGGCCCCCTTTTCCCTAGTCCAATTCGGACTAGAGGGGAGGGGGGGCGCAGCAGCCCCTTGGCCCTTTCTCCTCTTCCCACTAAAGCCCATCAAGGCCCATTGCTTCTCCCGTAACTACCCGGTACTCCGAAAAATACCCGAATCACTCGGAACCTTTCCGATGTCCGAATATATTCGTCCAATATATCAATCTTTACGTCTCGACCATTTGGAGACTCCTCGTCATGTCCCAGATCTCATCCGGGACTCCGAACTCCTTCGGTACATCAAAACTCATAAACTCATAATATAACTGTCATCGAAATCTTAAGCGTGAGGACCCTACGGGTTCGAGAACAATGTAGACATGACCGAGACACGTCTCCGGTCAATAACCAATAGCGGGACCTGGATGCCCATATTGGCTCCTACATATTCTACGAAGATCTTTATCGGTCAAACCGCATAACAACATACGTTGTTCCCTTTGTCATCGGTATGTTACTTGCCCGAGATTTGATCGTCGGTATTCCAATACCTAGTTCAATCTCGTCGCCGGCAAGTCTCTTTACTCGTTCTGTAATACATCATCCCGCAACTAACTCATTTAGTTGCAATGCTTGCAAGGCTTAAGTGATGTGCATTACCGAGAGGGCCCAGAGATACCTCTCCGACAATCGGAGTGACAAAACCTAATCTCGAAATACGCCAACCCAACATGTACCTTTGGAGACACCTGTAGAGCACCTTTATAATCACCCAGTTACGTTGTGACGTTTGGTAGCACACAAAGTGTTCCTCTGGCAAACGGGAGTTGCATAATCTCATAGTCATAGGAACATGTATAAGTCATGAAGAAAGCAATAGCAACATACTAAACGATCGGGTGCTAAGCTAATGGAATGGGTCATGTCAATCAGATCATTCACCTAATGATGTGATCCCGTTAATAAAATAACAACTCTTTGTCCATGGTTAGGAAACATAACCATCTTTGATTAACGAGCTAGTCAAGTAGAGGCATACTAGTGACACTCTGTTTGTCTATGTATTCACACATGTATTATGTTTCCGGTTAATACAATTCTAGCATGAATAATAAACATTTATCATGAAATAAGGAAATAAATAATAACTTTATTATTGCCTCTAGGGCATATTTCCTTCAGAACACATGGGCCCCCAAACATGCACGGTCAGCCTGCGGCCCAAAGTCCAGAACCGTGAGCCTATCTGAGTATTATATTTTTAGCTGAACCCCCATAAAAAAAGCTGAACCCCCATAATGCCCGTGCATTGCAGAGGGAGTATATTTCTCGGCAAGGTGAGCCTGTGATATAAAAAATTTGTATATTTCTTTACAGAGGGAGTATCTCTCTGTCAAAATATATATTTATGTGTAACTAGTTACTCCTGTCTTTCTACTTCCTTTCGCTGATATGTGGGGCAACCGACAACGGGGTCCACGTGCCATATGCACAAATTAGAGTGCACAACTTCACGGTAGACACATCCCGGTCGTAGCGCCGTAGTAATGCCCAATGAGCCGTCAAATCACAACCCCCCCCCTTTCCAGCTTTAGCAGTAAGCTAGACGGACGAAGCAGCAATATTTCACTGGGCCTGAATCCCCTTCTCCCTCGTCTGCTTGTTCAGAGAAAACCCCCTCTCGGCGATTGCATCGGGTTTTCTCATGGAGAACCAGGTACGAATTCTTCATCCATCCTCGATAAACCCAAGTCCCTTGGTCACAGGTAATCCTAGGATGGCAGTCGCCGCCGTTGATGCATTTTTCTTCCTACTGAATCTAGTGTGTTTCATTTGCAGTGCCCAAAGTGTGAGTACCCTACAGGTTTCTGCGCCCTCGGTGAGACACCACACTTGT
Organism: Triticum aestivum; assembly: GCF_018294505.1. Taxonomy (NCBI): domain Eukaryota; kingdom Viridiplantae; phylum Streptophyta; class Magnoliopsida; order Poales; family Poaceae; genus Triticum; species Triticum aestivum. Next base: position 597,385,749 of record NC_057812.1, read on the forward strand.
TCCTTCTCATCCTAACACAGCATTTTGAAATGCGCACAGTATGTTCCTAGAATCCTCTTTTCTATCCGGGAGGGTGGGTTTTTTGAACATGTTGTGTTCTCATATTATTTTTCCTGCAGTGTATTATTTTCTCTGCCAGAACACATGTACTCAAGATGCTCGGCCTTGCCATAACTGAATACACTAGTTTAATGGTCATAGTGAAGACAAGCCATGGATATAAGTTCCGAGTTGGGTTCATGAACCAAGAAGATCGTTGCTTTTTTTATGGCCGAACTTGGATAAACTTTCTCAAGTGTTACAGACTGAAAGTTGGCGCACGAATGTTGATGGAAATAGCAGAACCTGGTCTCATCTTCAATGCGATCTTTCACCCGATGTCGTTCCAATTGTTCATCCATGTTAGTTTTGTATCTTGTTCTTGCTTGTTGCCTCGATTAATTCTTAATCCACCTATTCTGTCTAACTAATCACAATTTAACTTTAGAAGTAGCAACGAATCTCTCACGAAGATGCTATTTCTAACTAATATTTTCTTATAATTGGTGGCATGTGTAGGTTTTTTCAGAGTTAAGCAGTCTGCTCGTTTGTTACTCTGTAATAACTCAGCTGTTACTAATGGCACTGAAGTTGACTGGATCGACATCCACAAGTTCCTACACTTTATTGATCGTCTTGAGGTCCTTGTGGGGCGTTTCAATGGTGGAAGGCCACGTGGGATATGTGTGCCACTGCTACACTCGTTGAACAGGTCCAACTGTATCGAGAAACTTATGGTACGATCTGTTTTCTGTTATATATGTTGTTCATAAACTATTGCTTATACACAGTTTTACAGTTGTGATCTTCTTAAAACAGGAACTGCCGAGTTCTATTGTTCCTATACAGATGCCTGACCATGGTCGGGTCAGACTTGCGCTTGGTCACAACATGATGTTTATGTCGACCTACTCAATTCCCCTTGGAGGTGAAAATATACTTATTGATGGGTGGTCTCAAATAATGAAGGCTCGTCCATCTTGGAGAATAGGACAGAAGATTATGTTCATGCTTTCCCATGGCTCTAAAGCGAATATCCTATTTATTGACCATGTTGCGAGATGAAGCCGCTTTCAGAAGGTTGTGGATGCGCGGGGTGGTGCCTGGGCCTTGTCCTGGGGCTTGGCGGCCTCACCCTTGGTTAATTGTACGCAAAGCAGCACTGTTCGAGGCATGCTTTGTACGGTTGAACCTGTATAAGTACTCATACTGCTTTCATCTTTGGTTGTTAAGTGCCCCTGCTGGTTTCAGTTAAGGTTGTTAAGTACTCCTGGTGCTTTTACAGTCTGTCGTGTTTCTTCAGTCCTGTCTTCCTCCAGCCACCAAAACCAAACCAGCGCCGGCGGGGTTGTTTGCTTCTGTCTCCCACGGCTGGCTGTGCCTTAGTGCATGCATCGCCGCCCCACCGTCTCCTAAATCGTTAACGCTGACGTCCTCCGCGCGCTTTGGTGCGCTCGCCGCGGTGCCGCCCTCTCACGTTGTCAACATGGTCAACAAACAACAGGAATTGGCAGAAGTACGTGGAAAGGATGACAGTAGGGGCCCACAACGTCAACGTATGGAAAAATAAAATGCTTCCTCCTAGTGTTTTCCTGACATCTGGGACCCACGACATTGTGAGCGTATATAGTCAATAGACAAGAGAACAACACAAGATCGGCTGACACCTGGGACATAGCTACTCGAGCAGTATTTTTTTGTTTGGTATTATTGAGACGGAGCAGGGTTTGAACTGGGTTGTAGCCCGTCTAGCCCAGGCTTATATTTTATGTTCACCATGTGACCAGCCCAGCTTTTTTTTGTGAAAATGAGCCCAGTTTATTTTTTCTGAAGAATACCCAATCCAGGCCTACTTAATTTTCTACGCCCTGATGGGCTGCAACTCTTTCAAGACGCCTGCAAATCTTGAAAGTAATATGAAATGGGTTGTAAATATAAAAACAGATGACAAAATTGGCAATTACTTTATAATTTCTAAATTTTATTACATTTTTAGATTCCTATTTCACTGGGCATTAACCTAATTTAAATATATCTTCAAAGTACTTTAAATCTGGCTGGACATTTCGGTATTAAAAATAGTTTGGAACGCACATAAATATGCGAAATTGGCCCTGGCCAACCAAAAAAATGACTGCAATAAATTACATAAGAAGTTGCCATGAGCTATATATGAATTATTAAAAAAAAGAGGGAGTGGTCTGACTTGTGGGCCTGTTTAGTTGACGTGTATGCAAGATTTTTTTAGTTATTATATACGTCAACAAACGATTCTAGCAGACATAACTGTTGAATGTCAATCCAACGGCCGTCATGTTTCTTCAATCTCTGATCTTCTTGCACCAGCCGCCAAAGCAGCGCCGACGGGACCGCCTACTCCCGCCTCCCGTGGCCGACTGTGCTGCTGCGCAGGCCTCGGCGCCCCCTACTACTCCCACCGCTGGCCAGGGCAGCCCTCTACTCACCCACACCCCCTGTTATTCTGCGATGACGTCAGCCTCACACGCAGCCGAACCGATGAACGCTCGTACTCCTCTCCGCGTGGGCATCCACTGCCGCGTCTTCCCCGGCTCCACGTCATCCCCTTCCTATGCCTCGCCGTCGTCCACCGTCGTGGTGCTCTCGGCGCGGCATGGTCAATGTGGTCAATGACTGACTTCCATCGGAAGAGTACTGTACGTGGAGAGGCTGACAGCTGGGTCCATGGCAGACGTAAGGAAGTGCCTCCTTATTACGCGGAAAATAATTATTCCTCCACCTGACAGCGGGGACCCACTGGACGGGCCACCAGTATTTTGTGAAAAAAATCATTTCCCCCTGACTGCTCGGACCCACCAGACGAGCCACCGTATTTCGCGAAAAAAACGTTCCCCCCGCTGTCAGCTCGGACCCACCGGAAGTGCCTCCTTATTACTCACAAAAAAATGAATACTCCCCCGGCTAGCTGGGACCCACCTTGGTGGGAGGCTGACTTGTGGGCCTACTAAGTTGACGGGGGCGAAGGGCTTTGTCAACTTAGTCAATATGAATGATTCTAGCTCCAGTGACCGTACGATGTCCATCCAACGGCCGTAGTGCTTCTTCAACCTCTGGTCTTCTTGCTCCAGCCACCCAAAGCAGCGCCGGTCGTGCCGCATGCTCCTGCCTCCCGTGGCCGGTTGTGCTGCCGCAGAGGCCTCACCGCCCCCTACTATTCCCACCACTGGCCAGGCCCTGCAGCGACGGCAGCCTCACACCGCAGCCGAACCAATGAACCCTCGTACTCCTCTCCGCGCGGGCTTTGATACGTCTCCGTCATATCTACTTTACCAAACACTTTTGCCCTTGTTTTGGACTCTAACTTGTATGATTTGAATGGATCTAACCCGGACTGACGCTGTTTTCAGCAGAATTGCCATGGTGTTGTTTTATGTGCAGAAAACAAATATTCTTGGAATGACCTGAAACTCCACGGAATATCTTAGAAAAAATAAAAAAAATCCTTGCCAAAGATGAAGACCAGGGGGCCCACACCCTTCTCACGAGGGTGGGGGTGCCCCCCTAGGGCGCGCCCCCTACCTCGTGGGCCCCCTGGATGCCCTCCGACGCCAACTCCAACTCTATATATTTGCTTTCAGAGAGACAAAAATCAGAGAGAAGAAATCATCGCGTTTTACGATACGGAGCCGCCGCCAAGCCCTAAAACCTCTCGGGAGGGCTGATCTGGAGTCTGTTCGGGGCTCCGGAGAGGGGGATTCGTCGTTGTCGTCATCATCAACCATCCTCCATCACCAATTTCATGATGCTCACCGCCGTGTGTGAGTAACTCCATCATAGGCTTGCTGGACGGTGATGGGTTGGATGAGATTTATCATGTAATCGAGATAGTTTTGTTAGGGTTTGATCCCTAGTATCCACTATGTTCTGAGATTGATGTTGCTATGACTTTGCTATGCTTAATGCTTGTCACTAGGGCCCGAGTGCCATGATTTCAGATCTGAACCTATTATGTTTTCATGAATATATGTGAGTTCTTGATCTTATCTTGCAAGTCTATAGTCACCTACTATGTGTTATGATCCGGCAATCTCGAGGTGACAATAATCGGGACCACTCCCGGTGATGACCATAGTTTTAGGAGTTCATGTATTCACTATGTGCTAATGCTTTGTTCTGGTTCTCTATTAAAAGGAGGCCTTAATATCCCTTAGTTTCCAATAGGACCATGCTGCCACGGGAGGGTAGGACAAAAGATGCCATGCAAGTTCTTTTCCATAAACACGTATGACTATATACGGAATACATGCCTACATTACATTGATGAATTGGAGCTAGTTCTGTGTCACCCTATGTTATGACTGTTACATGATGAACCACATCCGGCATAATTATCCATCACTGATCCGGTGCCTACAAGTTTTCCATATACTGGTTCTCACTTATTTACTTTCCCGCTGCTACTATTACAATCACTACAAAATACCAAAAACATTACTTTTGTTGTCTTTACTTTTGTTGCCGCTACCACCACTATCATATTACTTTGCTACTAAACACTTTGTTGCATATACTAAGTTTCCAAGTGTGGTTGAATTGACAACTCAGTTGCTAATACTTGAGAATATTTTTTGGCTCCCCTTGTGTCGAATCAATAAATTTGGGTTGAATACTCTACCCTCGAAAGCTGTTGCGATCCCCTATACTTGTGGGTTATCAAGACTAATTTCTGGCGCCATTGCCGGGGAGCATAGCTCTATTCTTTGAGTCACTTGGGTTTATATCTGCTAGACGCTATGAAGAACTTGAGAGACCAAAAACCAAGATTTATCCCTCAACTACGAGGGGAGGTAAGGAACTGCCATCTAGCTCTGCACTTGATTCACCTTCTGTTATGAGTAAGTTTGCGACACCTACACCTGCTTCTGCTATTCGTTCTGATATGTCGCATGTTATTGATGATGCCACTTCTGCTATGCATGATACTTATGATGAAACTGCTTCTATGTCGGATACTACTGTGCGCCTTGGTGAATTTCTTGATGAACAAATTGCTAGGGCTAGAGAAAAAGAAATTATTGAATCTGAATACGATGATGATAGTGATGATGAAAATATGCCTGTTATTCCTGAGGGCTATCTTTTTGATATGGAATCTTCTGCTTCTATTTTAGCTTGCAGGGATAGATATGAGCTTAAGAGGTTATTAGTTAAATGGAACAAAGAATCACTTAGAGATAAAATGAAACCTGACCCTGCTTTTGCTACTTCACCTATTTGTGTTCCTGATAAGGATTATGAATTCTCTGTTGATCCTGATATAATTACTTTGGTTGAATCTGATCCGTTTGATGGCTATGAATCTCAAACTGTTATGGCACATCTTACTAAGTTAAATGATATAGCTTCCCTGTTTACTAATGATGAGAGATCGCGTTACTTTTATATGCTCAAAATATTTTCGTTCTCATTAAAGGGTGATGCTAAGACATGGTTTAATTCTCTTGATCCTGGTTGTGTGCGTAGTCCCCAGGATATGATTTATTACTTCTCTGCTAAATATTTCCCTGCTCATAAGAAACAAGCTTCTTTGAGGGAAATATACAACTTCGTGCAAATTAAAGAAGAAAGTCTCCCACAAGCTTGGGGGAGGCTTCTCAAGTTACTTAATGCTTTGCCTGATCATCCTCTTAAGAAACCCGAAATACTTGATACCTTTTATAATGGACTAACCGATGCTTCCAGAGATTACCTGGATAGATGTGCTGGTTCTCTTTTCAGGGAAAGAACACCGGATGAAGCTGAAATTCTATTGAATAATATGTTGACAAATGAAAATAATTGGGCACCTCCTGAGCCAGCTCCTGCTCCAATTACTGAGCCTATTCTTAAACCAACTCCGAAGAAGAGAGGTGTTCTATTCCTCAGTCCTGAAGATATGCAAGAGGCAAAGAAATCTATGAAAGAAAAAGGTATTAAAGCTGAAGACATTAAGAATTTACCTCCTATTGAAGAAATACATGGTCTTAATTCACCGCCTGTTGAAGAAACTTATGATCTCAATTCTTTATTTACTGAAGAACCTCCTGATCCCAATATCCCAACATAGGTAGTAAAGGTAAATTCTCTCTATAGATATGATAAAGCTGAAGTCCCTCCTACTAAAATTGCTAGTCAGTGCTTGGATGAGTTTGATAAGTTTATGTTTAGGCAAGACGACTTCAATGCTTATTTTGGTAGACAATTAAAAGAAAATGCTTAAATGATTAGACGCTTGGGTGATTATATGGCTAATATTAAAGGTGAACTTAAACTTGTTAGCAAACATGCTTCTATGGTTACCACTCAAGTAGAACAAGTACTTAAGGCTCAAAAAGAAGTGCTTGATGTGAATAGTAAGAAAAATGATTATGCTGTTAGAGTGGCTACTAGAACTGGTAGAATGACTCAGGAACCTTTGTATCTTGAAGGCCACCCTAAGAGAATCGAGCAAGATTCTCAGAGAAATAATATTGATGTTCCTAGTTCTTCTAAAAAGAAGAAGAAGAAAAATGATAGAACTGTGCAAACTTCTAGTGAACCTATTGCTGAACCACCTGATAATCCAAATGATATCTCTATGTCGGATGCTGAAACACAATCTGGTAATGAACATGAACCTGATGAAAATATTAATGATGATGTTCATAATGATGCTCAACCTAGTAATGATAATGATGTAGAAATTGAACCTGCTGTTGATTTTGATAACCCACAATCAAAGAATCAACGTTATGATAAAAGAGACTTTGTTGCTAGGAAACACGGTAAAGAAAGGGAACCTTGGGTTCAAAAACCCATGCCTTTTCCTCCGAAACCATCCAAGAAAAAGGATGACGAGGATTTTGAGCGCTTTGCTGAAATGATTAGGCCTATCTTTTTGCGTATGAGATTAACTGATGTGCTCAAACAAATCCTTATGCTAAATATATGAAGGATATCATTACTAATAAAAGAAAGATACCGGAAGCTGAAATTTCCACCATGCTTGCTAATTATACTTTTAAGGGTGGAATACCAAAGAAACTTGGAGACCCCGAAGTACCTACTATACCTTGCTCCATTAAAAGAAATTATATTAAAACTGCTTTATGTGATCTTGGAGCCGGTGTTAGTGTTATGCCTCTCTCTTTATATCGTAGACTTGACTTGAATAAGATGACACCTACTGAAATATCTTTGCAAATGGCTGATAAATCAACTGCTATACCTATCGGTATTTGTGAGGATGTGCCTGTTGTGGTTGCAAACGTTACTATTTTAACGGACTTTGTTATTCTTGATATACCCGAGGATGATAGTATGTCTATTATTCTTGGAAGACCTTTTCTTAATACTGCAGGGGCTGTTATTGATTGCAACAAAGGCAATTTCACTTCTCATGTTAATGGTAATGAGCATACGGTACACTTTCCGAGGAAACAACCTCAAGTTCATAGTATCAACTCCATAGGAAAAATTCCATTGATTATAATTGGAGGTTTTGAATTTCCTCTTCCTACTGTCAAAAAGAAATATGATATACTTATTATAGGGGATGTGCATATCCCCGTTGAGGTAACTTAGTGTTATTCGAAATTTCTCCAGTTACATGATTATCGGAATGAGTTTGTTAACAAGACTTGATCAACCTTGTTAGTGGATTCTTTTTGATGAACATGAGATGTATGAAACTAGAAGCACAACCTTCTGTACCCCACTTTTGCTTTCTGTTGTTTATATTAAATAAAGTAAACACAGTATTTTTCTGTCTGTTTCCTGACTTATCCGTGCAATATAAAAATATCCCGAAAATAAAAGTCCTCAGAATGACATGCCAATTTAATATGATTTTTTCGGGAATATTTGAGGATTTACTGTGCAAAAATTACCGCGGGAGGAGCTGCCACCTAGCCACGAGGGTGGTGCCCCCCCCCTCTAGGGTGCGCCCCCCTGCCTCGTGGGCCCACGGTGGCCCTCCTCCACTTATCCCAGCACCCATCTTCTTCCTCTGTCTCACACAAACCTGAAAAACCAACTCAAGCACGAGTTCCAGCCACTTTTGCTGTGATTTTCGATCTCCTTGCTCAAAGCACCTCTCACAAAACTGCTTGGGGAGATTGTTCCTTGGTATGTGACTCCTCCATTGGTCCAATTAGTTTTTGTTCTAGTTCTTTATTCTTTGCAAATTTGTGCTGCATAGGTGACCATGTTCTTGAGCTTGCATGTCAAATTTATATGGTTCCAAGTAGTTCTAATGCTTGATTTAGGCTCTATACACTTGTAGGAGTAGTTGCTATCAGTTTTATTGAAGTTGGTTCACTTCTGTTTGAAGTTACTAAAAATTTCAGTATTTTTCAGAGAAAAACAATATGCTTAGGAAGATGTTCCAAGGATGTTCTTTTAAGAAGCAAGGACCCAGGATTGCTATGCGCGATGCTGACGAGGATCCACCAAGAGACGCTCCAATACGGCCTTGCGAATGGCCGTCGGAAAATTTTATGGACCGTGCGGGAATTAAAGAAGAATTCAAAGCATATTTGAGCAATGCCGGTTTTGAGGATTTTGAGGCTAACAAATGCCCCCAGTATCATGATCTCACAAGTTCATTTGTGAGGAGGTTTGAGTATTCATCTTCGCGTAATTCTCCTTCAGGCATGTTTGATCTCTATGACAAATCTTATACCATGGACTTAGAGGATTTCACTTTTGCTTGCAAACTTCCATCATCGGGTAGTGTTAGGGATCCCCCTAAATCTGAATTTAGAAACTTTCTTGCTAGTATAACTGTGGGGGAATCTAGAGATATAACGCAGGCTACCATAGGGAGCATTCATTTTCCCGCTATACATTATTTTGCTCTCTTCATCGGTAGATGCATAAATGCTAAGGATGAAGCATGTCACATGTGTGTCCCTGATCTTAACATTCTTAAGAGTGCTGTGTTAGGAGACCAATCTTATCATATGGGAGCCATTGTAGCTCGTAGGTTGCATCATAATAGACATAATGGAGATTTCTTTGGAGGAATTTATGCAACCCGCTGTCGCATTTTGGGTTCCGGCAGACCCTTGAGGTTCTAACACTGGGGTGCTCGCGGAGATTTCGCCTCCTACCTACCTGCACCCCTCTGCCTCGCTAAGATCTAAGCTATGGGAAGAACGACACAAGAGACACAGAGTTTATACTGGTTCGGGCCACCATTGTGGTGTAATACCCTACTCCAGTGTGTGGTGTGGTGGATTGCCTCTTGGGCTAATGATGATGAACAATATAAGGAAGAACAACCTCGCGAGGGTCTGTTCTTGGCTGGGGGGGCGAACTGCTAGGAGGAGTTCAGTCACCCTTCTCTCTCTCTCCGATTTCGATCTTCTCTTCTTCGTCCTTCGCCTCTACCTCTGCCCCCTTTTACCCTGTGGGTGGCTGGTCCTATTTATAGAGGCCCTGGTCCTCTTCCCAAATATCGAGCGAGAAGGGAGCCAACAATGGCGGGCTAATTTGAAGGGGGACAGCTAGTACTAGCTATCCTAACAAAAGTAGTCTTCGCCTGCATAAAGCTCTGGAGGTGATGCCGTCTTGGGCTCCACAATGACCTCCGTCTTGCAGACCTCCTGGTCTTGGTCTTGTTGCACCGAAATGGCAACCTTTGCCTGACACCTCAGTACTCCGCGGCTGCGCATGCTCCCTTCGCACCAAAGAGGAAATGAGGACACTGCGCGGGCTGGCGCCCACCTGGCGCTCTTGGTCATCATGGCTTGCGTCACGGGCACC